>NW_027174690.1:0-134143 GCF_000390325.3 Nicotiana tomentosiformis
CGGATACTATGGTTCCTTAGGTCATTTTTGATTGCCCGAAAATTTTTTAGGCGATCGGGGTCCGCGGCTCTTGGGACCACTCGGAATGCGTGGGTATAGCACACGAAAATATGGGAATCGGGCGAAATTCTAGGTCTTTTTCAGTAACATGCAAAAAATGTGGAAAGATCTTGATAGGGCGGTGACTATGGTTCCTTTGGTCTTATTTGATAGTCCGGAAAAATATTAGGCGATAGGGGTCCGGAGGTCCCGGGAACACTCGGAAGGCGTGGGCTATAACACACAAAAATATGGGAATCGCGCGGAATTCTAGTTGTTTGGCCGAAAAATGCAAAAAATGAGGAACGCTCATGGTGGGGCGGATACTATGGTTCCTTAGGTCGTATTTGATAGTCCGAAAAAATTTTAGGCGATAGGGTTCAGGAGGACCGAGACCACTCGGAAGGCATGGGCTATAACTCACAAAAATATGGGAATCGCGCTGAATTCTAGTTGTTTGGCCGAAAAACGCAAAAATAAGGAACGATCATGGCGGGGTGGTTACTATGGTTCCTTAGGTCATATTTGATGGCCAGGAAAAATTTAGGCGATCGGAGTCCACGGCTCCCGGGACCACTCGGAAGGCGTAAGCTATAGCACACTAAAATATGCAAATCGCGCGGAGTTCTAGTTTTTTGGCCGAAAAATGCAAAGCATTTAAAACGATCATGGCGGGGCGGTGACTATGGTACCTTAGGTCGTATTTGATAGTCCGGAAAACTTTTAGGCGATCGGGGTCCGCGGCTCCCCGGACCACTTGGAAGGCGTGGGTATAGCACACAAAAATATGGGAATCGGGCGTAATTCTAGGTCTTTTTCAGTAACATGCAAAAAATATGGAAAGATCTTGACAGGGCGGTGACTATGGTTCCTTTGGTCTTATTTGATAGTCCAGAAAAATATTAGGCGATAGGGGTCCGGAGGTCCCGGGACCACTCGGAAGGCGTAGGCTATAACACACAAAAATATGGGAATCGCGCGGAATTCTAGTTGTTTGGCCGAAAAACGCAAAAAATGAGGAACGATCATGGCGGGGCGGATACTATGGTTCCTTAGGTCGTATTTGATAGTCCGGAAAAATATTAGGCGATAGGGGTCAGGAGGTCCCGGGACCACTCGGAAGGCATGGGCTATAACACACAAAAATATGGGAATCGCGCGGAATTCTAGTTGTTTGGCCGAAAAACGCAAAAAATAAGGAACGATCATGGCGGGGCGGATACTATGGTTCCTTAGGTCGTATTTGATAGTCCGGAAAAATTTTAGGCGATAGGGGTCCGGAGGTCCCGGGACCACTCGGAAGGTGTGGGCTATATAACACACAAAAATATGGGAATCGCGCGGAATTCTAGTTGTTTGGCCGAAAAACGCAAAAAATAAGGAACGATCATGGCGGGGCGGATACTATGGTTCCTTAGGTCGTTTTTGATTGCCCGGAAATTTTTTAGGATATCGGGGTCCGCGGCTCTTGGGACCACTCGGAATGCGTGGGTATAGCGCACGAAAATATAGAAATCGGGCGAAATTCTAGGTCTTTTTCAGTAACATGCAAAAAATGTGGAAAGATCTTGACAGGGCGGTGACTATGGTTCCTTTGGTATTATTTGATAGTCCGGAAAAATATTAGGCGATAGGGGTCCGGAGGTCCCGGGAACACTCGGAAGGCGTGGGCTATAACACACAAAAATATGGTAATCGCGCGGAATTCTAGTTGTTTGGCCGAAAAACGCAACAAATGAGGAATGACCATGGCTGGGCGGTGACTATGGTTCCTTAGGTCATATTTGATAGTCCGGAAAATTTTTAGGCGATAGGGGTCCGGAGTTCCCGGGTTCATTTGGAAGGCGTGGGCTATAGGACACGAAAATATGGGAATCGCGCGGAATTCTAGTTTTTTGGCCGAAAAACGGAAAAAACTAGGAACGATCATGGCTGGGCGATGACTATGGTTCCTTAGGTCTTATTTGATAGTCCGAAAAAATATTAGGCGATAGGGGTCCGGAGGTCCCGGGACCACTCGGAAGGCGTGGGCTATAACACACAAAAATATGGGAATCGCGCGGAATTCTAGTTATTTGGCCGAAAAATGCAAAAAATGAGGAACGATCATGGCGGGGTGGTTACTATGGTTCCTTAGGTCGTATTTGATAGTCCGGAAAAATTTTAGGCGATCGGGGTCCGGAGGTCCCGGGACCACTCGGAAGGCGTGGGCTATATAACACACAAAAATATGAGAATCGCGCGGAATTCTAGTTGTTTGGCCGAAAAACGCAAACAATGAGGAACGGTCATGGCGGGGTGGATACTATGGTTCCTTAGGTCATTTTTGATTGCCCGGAAAATTTTTAGGCTATCGGGGTCCGCGGCTCTTGGGACCACTCGGAATGCGTGGGTATAGCGCACGAAAATATAGAAATCGGGCGAAATTCTAGGTCTTTTTCAGTAACATGCAAAAAATGTGGAAAGATCTTGACAGGGCGGTGACTATGGTTCCTTTGGTATTATTTGATAGTCCGGAAAAATATTAGGCGATAGGGGTCCGGAGGTCCCGGGAACACTCGGAAGGCGTGGGCTATAACACACAAAAATATGGGATCGCGCGGAATTCTAGTTATTTGGCCGAAAAATACAAAAAATGAGGAACGATCATTGCGGGGCGGATACTATGGTTCCTTAGGTCGTATTTGATAGTCCGGAAAAATTTTAGGCGATAGGGGTCCGGAGGTCCCGGGACCACTCGGAAGGTGTGGGCTATATAACACACAAAAATATGGGAATCGCGCGGAATTCTAGTTGTTTGGCCGAAAAACGCAAAAAATAAGGAACGATCATGGCGGGGCGGATACTATGGTTCCTTAGGTCGTTTTTGATTGCCCGGAAATTTTTTAGGATATCGGGGTCCGCGGCTCTTGGGACCACTCGGAATGCGTGGGTATAGCGCACGAAAATATAGAAATCGGGCGAAATTCTAGGTCTTTTTCAGTAACATGCAAAAAATGTGGAAAGATCTTGACAGGGCGGTGACTATGGTTCCTTTGGTATTATTTGATAGTCCGGAAAAATATTAGGCGATAGGGGTCCGGAGGTCCCGGGAACACTCGGAAGGCGTGGGCTATAACACACAAAAATATGGGAATCGCGCGGAATTCTAGTTGTTTGGCCGAAAAATGCAACAAATGAGGAATGACCATGGCTGGGCGGTGACTATGGTTCCTTAGGTCATATTTGATAGTCCGGAAAATTTTTAGGCGATAGGGGTCCGGAGTTCCCGGGTTCATTTGGAAGGCGTGGGCTATAGGACACGAAAATATGGGAATCGCGCGGAATTCTAGTTTTTTGGCCGAAAAATAGAAAAAACTAGGAACGATCATGGCTGGGCGGTGACTATGGTTCCTTAGGTCTTATTTGATAGTCCGAAAAAATTTTAGGCGATAGGGGTCCGGAGACCCGGGACCACTCGGAAGGCGTGGGCTATAACACACAAAAATATGGGATCGCGCGGAATTCTAGTTATTTGGCCGAAAAATACAAAAAATGAGGAACGATCATTGCGGGGCGGATACTATGGTTCCTTAGGTCGTATTTGATAGTCCGGAAAAATTTTAGGCGATAGGGGTCCGGAGGTCCCGGGACCACTCGGAAGGTGTGGGCTATATAACACACAAAAATATGGGAATCGCGCGGAATTCTAGTTGTTTGGCCGAAAAACGCAAAAAATAAGGAACGATCATGGCGGGGCGGATACTATGGTTCCTTAGGTCGTTTTTGATTGCCCGGAAAATTTTAGGCGATCGGGGTCCGCGGCTCTTGGGACCACTCAGAATGCGTGGGTATAGCACACGAAAATATGGGAATCGGGCGAAATTCTAGGTCTTTTTCAGTAACATGCAAAAAATGTGGAAAGATCTTGATAGGGCGGTGACTATGGTTCCTTTGGTCTTATTTGATAGTCCGGAAAAATATTAGGCGATAGGGGTCCGGAGGTCCCGGGAACACTCGGAAGGCGTGGGCTATAACACACAAAAATATGGGAATCGCGCGGAATTCTAGTTGTTTGGCCGAAAAACGCAAAAAATGAGGAACGCTCATGGTGGGGCGGATACTATGGTTCCTTAGGTCGTATTTGATAGTCCGAAAAATTTTTAGGCGATAGGGTTCAGGAGGACCGAGACCACTCGGAAGGCATGGGCTATAACTCACAAAAATATGGGAATCGCGCTGAATTCTAGTTGTTTGGCCGAAAAACGCAAAAATAAGGAACGATCATGGCGGGGTGGTTACTATGGTTCCTTAGGTCATATTTGATGGCCAGGAAAAATTTAGGCGATCGGAGTCCACGGCTCCCGGGACCACTCGGAAGGCGTAAGCTATAGCACACTAAAATATGCAAATCGCGCGGAGTTCTAGTTTTTTGGCCGAAAAATGCAAAGCATTTAAAACGATCATGGCGGGGCGGTGACTATGGTACCTTAGGTCGTATTTGATAGTCCGGAAAACTTTTAGGCGATCGGGGTCCGCGGCTCCCCGGACCACTTGGAAGGCGTGGGTATAGCACACAAAAATATGGGAATCGGGCGTAATTCTAGGTCTTTTTCAGTAACATGCAAAAAATATGGAAAGATCTTGACAGGGCGGTGACTATGGTTCCTTTGGTCTTATTTGATAGTCCAGAAAAATATTAGGCGATAGGGGTCCGGAGGTCCCGGGACCACTCGGAAGGCGTAGGCTATAACACACAAAAATATGGGAATCGCGCGGAATTCTAGTTGTTTGGCCGAAAAACGCAAAAAATGAGGAACGATCATGGCGGGGCGGATACTATGGTTCCTTAGGTCGTATTTGATAGTCCGGAAAAATATTAGGCGATAGGGGTCAGGAGGTCCCGGGACCACTCGGAAGGCATGGGCTATAACACACAAAAATATGGGAATCGCGCGGAATTCTAGTTGTTTGGCCGAAAAACGCAAAAAATAAGGAACGATCATGGCGGGGCGGATACTATGGTTCCTTAGGTCGTATTTGATAGTCCGGAAAAATTTTAGGCGATAGGGGTCCGGAGGTCCCGGGACCACTCGGAAGGTGTGGGCTATATAACACACAAAAATATGGGAATCGCGCGGAATTCTAGTTGTTTGGCCGAAAAACGCAAAAAATAAGGAACGATCATGGCGGGGCGGATACTATGGTTCCTTAGGTCGTTTTTGATTGCCCGGAAATTTTTTAGGATATCGGGGTCCGCGGCTCTTGGGACCACTCGGAATGCGTGGGTATAGCGCACGAAAATATAGAAATCGGGCGAAATTCTAGGTCTTTTTCAGTAACATGCAAAAAATGTGGAAAGATCTTGACAGGGCGGTGACTATGGTTCCTTTGGTATTATTTGATAGTCCGGAAAAATATTAGGCGATAGGGGTCCGGAGGTCCCGGGAACACTCGGAAGGCGTGGGCTATAACACACAAAAATATGGTAATCGCGCGGAATTCTAGTTGTTTGGCCGAAAAACGCAACAAATGAGGAATGACCATGGCTGGGCGGTGACTATGGTTCCTTAGGTCATATTTGATAGTCCGGAAAATTTTTAGGCGATAGGGGTCCGGAGTTCCCGGGTTCATTTGGAAGGCGTGGGCTATAGGACACGAAAATATGGGAATCGCGCGGAATTCTAGTTTTTTGGCCGAAAAATAGAAAAAACTAGGAACGATCATGGCTGGGCGGTGACTATGGTTCCTTAGGTCTTATTTGATAGTCCGAAAAAATTTTAGGCGATAGGGGTCCGGAGACCCGGGACCACTCGGAAGGCGTGGGCTACAACACACAAAAATATGGGATCGCGCGGAATTCTAGTTGTTTGGCCGAAAAATACAAAAAATGAGGAACGATCATTGCGGGGCGGATACTATGGTTCCTTAGGTCGTATTTGATAGTCCGGAAAAATTTTAGGCGATAGGGGTCCGGAGGTCCCGGGACCACTCGGAAGGTGTGGGCTATATAACACACAAAAATATGGGAATCGCGCGGAATTCTAGTTGTTTGGCCGAAAAACGCAAAAAATAAGGAACGATCATGGCGGGGCGGATACTATGGTTCCTTAGGTCGTTTTTGATTGCCCGGAAATTTTTTAGGCGATCGGGGTCCGCGGCTCTTGGGACCACTCGGAATGCGTGGGTATAGCACACGAAAATATGGGAATCGGGCGAAATTCTAGGTCTTTTTCAGAAACATGCAAAAAATGTGGAAAGATCTTGATAGGGCGGTGACTATGGTTCCTTTGGTCTTATTTGATAGTCCGGAAAAATATTAGGCGATAGGGGTCCGGAGGTCCCGGGAACACTCGGAAGGCGTAGGCTATAACACACAAAAATATGGGAATCGCGCGGAATTCTAGTTGTTTGGCCGAAAAACGCAAAAAATGAGGAACGATCATGGCGGGGCGGATACTATGGTTCCTTAGGTCGTATTTGATAGTCCGAAAAAATATTAGGCGATAGGGGTCAGGAGGTCCCGGGACCACTCGGAAGGCGTGGGCTATAACACACAAAAATATGGGAATCGCGCGGAATTCTAGTTGTTTGGCCGAAAAACGCAAAAAATAAGGAACGATCATGGCGGGGCGGATACTATGGTTCCTTAGGTCGTTTTTGATTGCCCGGAAATTTTTTAGGCGATCGGGGTCCGCGGCTCTTGGGACCACTCGGAATGCGTGGGTATAGCACACGAAAATATGGGAATCGGACGAAATTCTAGGTCTTTTTCAGTAACATGCAAAAAATGTGGAAAGATCTTGATAGGGCGGTGACTATGGTTCCTTTGGTCTTATTTGATAGTCCGGAAAAATATTAGGCGATAGGGGTCTGGAGGTCCCGGGAACACTCGGAAGGCGTGGGCTATAACACACAAAAATATGGGAATCGCGCGGAATTCTAGTTGTTTGGCCGAAAAATGCAAAAAATGAGGAACGCTCATGGTGGGGCGGATACTATGGTTCCTTAGGTCGTATTTGATAGTCCGGAAAATTTTTAGGCGATAGGGGTCAGGAGGAACCGAGACCACTCGGAAGGCATGGGCTATAACACACAAAAATATGGGAATCGCGCTGAATTCTAGTTGTTTGGCCGAAAAACGCAAAAATGAGGAACGATCATGGCGGGGTGGTTACTATGGTTCCTTAGGTCATATTTGATGGCCAGGAATAATTTAGGCGATCGGGGTCCACGGCTCCCGGGAGCACTCGGAAGGCGTAAGCTATAGCACACTAAAATATGCAAATCGCGCGGAGTTCTAGTTTTTTGGCCGAAAAATGCAAAGCATTTAAAACGATCATGGCGGGGTGGTGACTATGGTACCTTAGGTCGTATTTGATAGTCCGAAAAATTTTTAGGCGATCGGGGTCCGTGGCTCCCTGGACCAATTGGAAGGCGTGGGTATAGCACACAAAAATATGGGAATCGGGCGTAATTCTAGGTCTTTTTCAGTAACATGCAAAAAATATGGAAAGATCTTGACAGGGCAGTGACTATGGTTCCTTTGGTCTTATTTGATAGTCCAGAAAAATATTAGGCGATAGGGGTCCGGAGGTCCCGGGACCACTCGGAAGGCATAGGCTATAACACACAAAAATATGGGAATCGCGCGGAATTCTAGTTGTTTGGCCGAAAAACGCAAAAAATGAGGAACGATCATGGCGGGGCGGATACTATGGTTCCTTAGGTCGTATTTGATAGTCCGAAAAAATATTAGGCGATAGGGGTCAGGAGGTCCCGGGACCACTCGGAAGGCGTGGGCTATAACACACAAAAATATGGGAATCGCGCGGAATTCTAGTTGTTTGGCCGAAAAACGCAAAAAATAAGGAACGATCATGGCGGAGCGGATACTATGGTTCCTTAGGTCGTATTTGATAGTCCGAAAAAATTTTAGGCGATAGGGGTCCGGAGGTCCCGGGACCACTCGGAAGGTGTGGGCTATATAACACACAAAAATATGGGAATCGCGCGGAATTCTAGTTGTTTGGCCGAAAAATGCAAAAAATAAGGAACGATCATGGCGGGGCGGATATTATGGTTCCTTAGGTCGTTTTTGATTGCCCGGAAATTTTTTAGGCTATCGGGGTCCGCGGCTCTTGGGACCACTCGGAATGCGTGGGTATAGCACACGAAAATATGGGAATCGGGCGAAATTCTAGGTCTTTTTCAGTAACATGCAAAAAATATGGAAAGATCTTGACAGGGCGGTGACTATGGTTCCTTTGGTCTTATTTGATAGTCCGGAAAAATATTAGGCGATAGGGGTCCGGAGGTCCCGGGAACACTCGGAAGGCGTGGGCTATAACACACAAAAATATGGGAATCGCGCGGAATTCTAGTTGTTTGGCCGAAAAACGCAACAAATGAGGAATGATCATGGCTGGGTGGTGACTATGGTTCCTTAGGTCATATTTGATAGTCCGGAAAATTTTTAGGCGATAGGGGTCCGGAGTTCCCGGGTTCATTTGGAAGGCGTGGGCTATAGGACACGAAAATATGGGAATCGCGCGGAATTCTAGTTTTTTGGCCGAAAAACAGAAAAAACTAGGAACGATCATGGCTGGGCGGTGACTATGGTTCCTTAGGTCTTATTTGATAGTCCGAAAAAATTTTAGGCGATAGGGGTCCGGAGACCCGGGACCACTCGGAAGGCGTGGGCTATAACACACAAAAATATGGGATCGCGCGGAATTCTATTTGTTTGGCCGAAAAACACAAAAAATGAGGAACGATCATTGCAGGGCGGATACTATGGTTCCTTAGGTCATATTTGATAGTCCGGAAAAATTTTAGGCGATAGGGGTCCGGAGATCCCGGGACCACTCGGAAGGTGTGGGCTATATAACACACAAAAATATGGGAATCGCGCGGAATTCTAGTTGTTTGGCCGAAAAGTGCAAAAAATAAGGAACGATCATGGCGGGGCGGATACTATGGTTCCTTAGGTCGTTTTTGATTGCCCGGAAATTTTTTAGGCGATCGGGGTCCGCGGCTCTTGGGACCAATCGGAATGCGTGGGTATAGCACACAAAAATATGGAAATCGGGCGAAATTCTAGGTCTTTTTCAGTAACATGCAAAAAATGTGGAAAGATCATGACAGGGCGGTGACTATGGTTCCTTAGGTCTTATTTGATAGTCCGAAAAAATTTTAGGCGATAGGGGTCCGGAGACCCGGGACCACTCGGAAGGCGTGGGCTATAACACACAAAAATATGGGAATCGCGCGGAATTCTAGTTGTTTGGCCGAAAAACACAAAAAATGAGGAATGATCATGGCGGGGCAGATACTATGGTTCCTTAGGTCGTATTTGATAGTCCGGAAAAATTTTAGGCGATAGGGGTCAGGAGGTCCCGGGACCACTCGGAAGGCGTGGGCTATAACACACAAAAATATGGGAATCGCGCTGAATTCTAGGTGTTTGGCCGAAAAATGCAAAAATGAGGAACGATCATGGCGGGGTGGTTACTATGGTTCCTTGGGTCATATTTGATGGCCCGGAAAATTTTAGGCGATCGGGGTCCACGGCTCCCGGGACCACTCGGAAGGCGTAAGCTATAGCACACTAAAATATGCAAATCGCGCGGAGTTCTAGTTTTTTGGCCGAAAAATGCAAAGCATTTGGACCGATCATGGTGGGGCGGGGACTATGGTACCTTAGGTCGTATTTGATAGTCCGGAAACGTTTTAGGCCATCGGGGTCCGCGGTTTCCCGGACCACTTGAAAGGCAAGGGTATAGCACACGAAAATATGGGAATCGGGCGTAATTCTAGTCTTTTGTCCGAAAAATGCAAAAAATGAGAAACGATGATGGCGAGGAGGTTACTATGGTTCCTTAGGTCGTATTTGATGGCCCGGAAAATTTTTAGGCGATCGGGGTCCGCGGCTCTTGGGACCACTCGGAAGGCGTGGGTATAGCACACGAAAATATGGGAATCGGGCGTAATTCTAGATCTTTTTCAGTAACATGCAAAAAATGTGGAAAGATCTTGATAGGGCAGTGACTATGGTTCCTTTGGTCTTATTTGATAGTCTGGAAAAATATTAGGCGATAGGGGTGCGGAGGTCCCGGGACCACTCGGAAAGCGTGGGCTATAACATACAAAAATATGGGAATCGCGCGGAATTCTAGTTGTTTGGCCGAAAAACGCAAAAAATGAGGAACGATCATGGCGGGGTGGTGACTATGGTTCCTTAGGCCTTATTTGATAGTCCATAAAAAAATTAGGCGATAGGGGTCCAGAGGTCCCGGGATCACTCGGAAGGCGTGGGCTATAACACACAAAAATATGGGAATCGCACGGAATTCTAGTTGTTTGGCCGAAAAACGCAAAAAATGAGGAACGATCATGGCGGGGCGGATACTATGGTTCCTTAGGTCGTATTTGATAGTCCGGAAAAATTTTAGGCGATAGAGGTCAGGAGGTCCCGGGACCACTTGGAAGGCGTGGGCTATAACACACAAAAAATGGAAATCGCATGGAATTCTAGTTGTTTGGCCGAAAAACGCAAAAACTAAGGAACGATCATGGCGGGGTGGTTACTATGGTTCCTTAGGTCGTATTTGATGGCCCGGAAAATTTTTAGGCGATCGGGGTTCGGGGTTCCCGGGACCCCTTGGAAGGCGTGGGCTTAAGCACACGAAAATATGAAAATCGCGCGAAATTCTAGTTTTTTGGCTGAAAAACGCAAAAGACTAGGAACGATCATGACGGGGCATTGACTATGGTACCTTAGGTCGTATTTGATAGTCCGGAATTCTAGTTTTTTGGCCGAAAAACAGAAAAAACTAGGAACGATCATGGCTGGGCGGTGACTATGGTTCCTTAGGTCTTATTTGATAGTTCGAAAAAATTTTAGGCGATCGGGGTCCGGAGACCCGGGACCACTCGGAAGGCGTGGGCTATAACACACAAAAATGTGGGACCGCGCGGAATTCTAGTTGTTTGGCCGAAAAACACAAAAAATGAGGAACGATCATGGCGAGGCGGATACTATGGTTCCTTAGGTCGTATTTGATAGTCCGAAAAAATTTTAGGCGATAGGGGTCAGGAGGTCCCGGGACCACTCGGAAGGCGTGGGCTATAACACACAAAAAATGAAAATCGCACGGAATTCTAGTTGTTTGGCCGAAAAATGCAAAAAATAAGGAACGATAATGGCGGGGCTGTTACTATGGTTCCTTAGGTCGTATTTGACGACCCGGAAAAATTTTAGGCGATAGGGGTCCGGAGGTCCCGGGAACACTCGGAAGGCGTGGGCTATAACACACAAAAATATGGGAATCGCGCGGAATTCTAGTTGTTTGGCCGAAAAACGCAACAAATGAGGAATGATCATGGCTGGGCGGTGACTATGGTTCCTTAGGTCGTATTTGATTGTCCGGAAAAATTTTAGGCGATAGGGGTCCGGAGTTCCCGGGTTCACTTGGAAGGCATGGTCTATAGGACACGAAAATATGGGAATCGCGCGGAATTCTAGTTTTTTGGCCGAAAAATAGAAAAAACTAGGAACGATCATGACTGGGCGGTGACTATAGTTCCTTAGGTCTTATTTGATAGTCCGAAAAAATTTTAGGCGATAGGGGTCTGGAGACCAGGGACCACTCGGAAGGCGTGGGCTATAACACACTAAAATATGGGACCGCGCGGAATTCTAGTTGTTTGGCCAAAAAACACAAAAAATGAGGAACGATCATGGCAGGGCGGATACTATGGTTCCTTAGGTCGTATTTGATAGTCCGGAAAATTTTTAGGCGATAGGGGTCAGGAGGTCCCGGGACCACTCGGAAGGCGTGGGCTATAACACACAAAAAATGGGAATCGCGCGGAATTCTAGTTGTTTGGCCGAAAAACGCAAAAACTAAGGAACGATCATGGCGGGGTGGTTACTATGGTTCCTTAGGTCGTATTTGATGGCCCGGAAAATTTTTAGGCGATCGGGGTTCGGGGTTCCCGGGACCCCTTGGAAGGCGTGGGCTTAAGCACACGAAAATATGGAAATCGCGCAAAATTCTAGTTTTTTGGCTGAAAAACGCAAAAGACTAGGAACGATCATGACGGGGCGGTGACTATGGTTCCTTAGGTCGTATTTGATAGTCCGGAAAATTTTTAGGCGATCCGGCTCCGGGGGCCTGACCCACTCGGAAGGCGTGGGCGATAGCACACAAAAATATGGGAATCGGGCGGAATTCTAGTTTTTTGGCCAAAAAATGCAAAAAATGAGGAACGATCATGGCGAGGCAGTGACTATGGTTCCTTAGGTGATCCGAGACCGGCGGCCCGGCCCACTCGGAAGGCGTGGGCAATAGCACACAAAAATATGGTAATCGAGCGAAATTCTAATTTTTTGGCCGAAAAACGCAATAAATGAGGAACGATCAAGGCGGGGCGGTGACTATGGTTCCTTAGGTCGTATTTGATGGCCCGGAAAATTTTAGGCGATCGGGGTCCACGGCTCCCGGGACCACTCGGAAGGCGTAAGCTATAGCACACTAAAATATGCAAATCGCGCGGAGTTCTAGTTTTTTGGCCGAAAAATGCAAAGCATTTGGAACGATCATGGTGGGGCGGTGACTATGGTACCTTAGGTCGTATTTGATAGTCCGGAAAAATTTTAGGCGATCGGGGTCCGCGGCTCCCCGGACCACTTGGAAGGCGTGGGTATAGCACACGAAAATATGGGAATCGGGCGTAATTCTAGTTTTTTGGCCGAAAAATGCAAAAAATGAGAAACGATGATGGCGGGGCGGTTACTATGGTTCCTTAGGTCGTATTTGACGGCCCGGAAAAATTTTAGGCGATCGGGGTCCGGGGATCCCGGAACCACTTGGAAGGGTGGGCTAGCACACAAAAATATTGTAAGCGGGCGGAATTCTAGTTTTTTGGCCGAAAAATGCAACAAATGAGGAATGATCATGGCTGGGCGGTGACTATGGTTCCTTAGGTCGTATTTGATAGTCCAGAAAAATTTTACGCGATAGGGGTCCGGAGTTCCCGGGTTCACTTGGAAGGCATGGGCTATAGGACACGAAAATATGGGAATCGCGCGGAATTCTAGTTTTTTGGCCGAAAAACAGAAAAAACTAGGAACGATCATGACTGGGCGGTGACTATGGTTCCTTAGGTCTTATTTGATAGTCCGAAAAATTTTTAGGCGATATGGGTCTGGAGACCCGGGACCACTCGGAAGGCGTGGGCTATAACACACAAAAATATGGGACCGCGCGGAATTCTAGTTGTTTGGCCAAAAAACACAAAAAATGAGGAACGATCATGGCGGGGCAGATACTATGGTTCCTTATGTCGTATTTGATAGTCCGAAAAAATTTTAGGCGATAGGGGTCAGGAGGTCCCGGGACCACTCGGAATGCGTGGGCTATAACACACAAAAAATGGGAATCGCGCGGAATTCTAGTTGTTTGGCCGAAAAACGCAAAAACTAAGGAACGATCATGGCGGGGTGGTTACTATGGTTCCTTAGGTCATATTTGATGGCCCGAAAAATTTTTAGGCGATCGGGGTTCGGGGTTCCCGGGACCGCTTGGAAGGCGTGGCACACGAAAATATGGAAATCGCGCGAAATTCTAGTTTTTTGGCTGAAAAACGCAAAAGACTAGGAACGATCATGACGGGGCGGTGACTATGGTTCCTTAGGTCGTATTTGATAGTCCAGAAAATTTTTAGGCGATACGGCTCCGGGGGGCCCGACCCACTCGGAAGGCGTGGGCGATAGCACACAAAAATATGGGAATCGGGCGGAATTCTAGTTTTTTGGCCAAAAAATGCAAAAAATGTGGAACGATCATGGCGAGGCGGTGACTATGGTTTCTTAGGTCTTTATTGATGGCCCGAAAAAATTATAGGCGATCCGAGACCGGCGGCCCGGCCCACTCGGAAGGCGTGGGCAATAGCACACAAAAATATGGTAATCGAGCGAGATTCTAGTTTTTTGGCCGAAAAACGCAATAAATGAGGAACGATCATGGCGGGGCGGTGACTATGGTTCCTTAGGTCATATTTGATAGTCCGGAAAAATTTTAGGCGATAGGGGTCAGGAGGTCCAGGGACCACTCGGAAGGCGTGGGCTATAACACACAAAACATGAGGAATGATCATGGCGGGGTGATTACTATGGTTTCTTAGGTCATATTTGATGGCTCGGAAAAGTTTTAGGCGATCGGGGTTCGGGGTTCCCGGGACCCCTTTGGAAGGCGTGGGCTAAAGCACACGAAAATATGGAAATCGCGCGAAATTCTAGTATTTTGGCTGAAAAACGCAAAAGACTTGGAACGATCATGACGGGGCGGTGACTATGGTTCCTTTGGTAGTATTTGATAGTTTGGAAAATTTTTAGGCGATCCGGCTCCAGGGGGCCCGACCCACTCGGAAGGCGTGGGCGATAGCACATAAAAATATGGGAATCGGGCGGAATTCTAGATTTTTGGCCAAAAAATGCAAAAAATGAGGAACGATCATGGCGAGGCGGTGACTATGGTTCCTTAGGTCTTAATTGATGGCCTGAAAATTTTTTAGGCTATCCGAGATCGGCGGCCCGGCCCACTCAGAAGGCGTGGGCAATAGCACGCAAAAATATGGTAATTGAGCGGAATTCTAGTTTTTTGGCCGAAAAATGCAATAAATGAGGAACGATCATGGCGGGGCGGTGACTATGGTTCCTTAGGTCATATTTGATGGCCCAGAAAATTTTAGCTGATCGAGGTCCACGACTCCCGGGACCACTCGGAAGGCGTAAGCTATAGCACACTAAAATATGCAAATCGCGCGGAGTTCTTGTTTTTTGTCCGAAAAATGCAAAGCATTTGGAACGATCATGGTGGGGCGGTGACTATGGTACCTTAGGTCGTATTTGATAGTCCGGAAAAGTTTTAGGCGATCGGGGTCCGCGGTTCCCCGGACCACTTGGAAGGCGTGGGTATAGCACACGAAAATATGGGAATCAGGCGTAATTCTAGTCTTTTGGCCGAAAAATGCAAAAAATGAGAAACGATGATGGCGGGGCGGGTATTATGGTTCCTTAGGTCGTATTTGGTGGCCCGGAAAAATTTTAGGCGATCGGGGTCCAGGGGTCCCGGAACCACTTGGAAGGGTGGGCAATAGCACACAAAAATATTGTAATCGGGCGGAATTCTAGTTTTTGGCCGAAAAACGCAACAAATGAGGAATGATCAAGGCTGGGCGGTGACTATGGTTCCTTAGGTCGTATTTGATAGTCCGGAGAACTTTTAGGCGAGAGGGGTCCGTAGTTCCCGGGTTCACTTGGAAGGCGTGGGCTATAGGACACGAAAATATGGGAATCGCTCGGAATTCTAGTTTTTTGGCCGAAAAACAGAAAAAACTAGGAACAATCATGGCTGGGCGGTGACTATGGTTCCTTAGGTCTTATTTGATAGTCCGAAAAAATTTTAGGCGATAGGGGTCCGGAGACCCGGGACCACTCGGAAGGCGTGGGCTATAGCACACAAAAATATGGGATCGCGCGGAATTCTATTTGTTTGGCCGAAAAACGCAAAAAATGAGGAACGATCATGGCGGGGTGGTTACTATGGTTCCTTAGGTCGTATTTGATAGTCCGGAAAAATTTTACGCTTTAGGGGTTAGGAGGTCCCGGGACCACTCGGAAGGTGTGGGCTATAACACACAAAAATATGGGAATCGCGCGAAATTCTAGTTGTTTGGCCGAAAAACGCAAAAAATAAGGAACGATCATGGCGGGGCGGATACTATGGTTCCTTAGGTCGTATTTGATTGCCCGGAAAAATTTTAGGCGATCGGGGTCCGCGGCTTTTGGGACCACTCGGAATGCGTGGGTATAGCACACGAAAAATGTGACATGCAAAAAATGTGGAAAGATCTTGACAGGGCGGTGACTATGGTTCCTTTGGTCTTATTTGATAGTCCGGAAAAATATTAGGCGATAGGGGTCCGGAGGTCACAGGACCACTCGGAAGGCGTGGGCTATAACACACAAAAATATGGGAATCGCGCGGAATTCTAGTTGTTTGGCCGAAAAACGCAAAAAATGAAGAACGATCATGGCGGGGCGGATACTATGGTTCCTTAGGTCGTATTTGATAGTCCGGAAAAATTTTAGGCGATAGGGGTCAGGAGGTCCCGGTACCACTCGGAAGACGTGGGCTATAACACACAAAAATATGGGAATCGCGCGAAATTCTAGTTGTTTGGCCGAAAAATGCAAAAAATGAGGAACGATCATGGCGGGGTGGTTACTATGGTTCCTTAGGTCGTATTCGATGGCCCGGAAAATTTTAAGGCGATCAGGGTTCGGTGTTCCCGGGACCCCTTGGAAGGCGTGGGCTAAAGCACACGAAAATATGGAAATCGCGCGGAATTCTAGTTTTTTGGATGAAAAACGCAAAATACTAGGAACGATCATGGCGGGGCGGTGACTATGGTTCCTTAGGTCGTATTTGATAGTCCGAAAAATTTTTAGGCGATCCGGCTCCGGGGGGCCTGACCCACTCGGAAGGCGTGTGCGATAGCACATAAAAATATGGGAATCGGGCGGAAATCTAGTTTTTTGGCCAAAAAATACTAAAAATGAGGAAAGATCATGGCGAGGCGGTGACTATGGTTCCTTAGGTCCTAATTGATGGCCCAGAAATTTTTTAGGCGATCAGAGTCCGGCAGCCCGGCCCACTCGGAAGGCGTATTGCACCCAAAAATATGGTAATCGAGCGGAATTCTAGTTTTTTGGCCGAAAAATGCAATAAATGAGGAACGATCATGGCGGGGCAGTGACTATGGTTCCTTAGGTCGTATTTTATGGCCCGAAAAATTTTAGGCGATCGGGGTCCACGGCTCCCGGGACCACTCGGAAGGCGTAAGCGTATAACACACTAAAATATGCAAATCGCACGGAGTTCTGGTTTTTTGGCCGAAAAATGCAAACCATTTGGAACGATCATGGTGGGGCGGTGACTATGGTACCTTAGGTCGTATTTGATTGTCCGTAAAAATTTTAGGCGATCAGGGTCCGCGGCTCCCCGGACCAATTGGAAGGCGTGGGTATAGCACACGAAAATATGGGAATCGGGCGTAATTCTAGTTTTTTTGCCGAAAAATGCAAAAAATGAGAAACGATGATGGCGGGGCGGTTACTATAGTTCCTTAGGTCGTATTTGACGGCCCGGAAAAATGTTAGGCGATCGGGGTCCGGGGTTCCCAGAACCACTTGGAAGGGTGGGCAATAGAACACAAAAATATTGTAATCGGGCAGAATTCAAGTTTTTTGGCCGAAAAACGCAACAAATGAGGAATGATCATGGCTGGGCGGTGACTATGGTTCCTTAGGTCGTATCCGATGGCCCGGAAAACTTTAAGGCGATCAGGGTTCGGGGTTCCCGGGACCCCTTGGAAGGCGTGGGCTAAAGCACACGAAAATATGGAAATCGCGCGGTATTCTAGTTGTTTGGCCGAAAAATGCAAAAAATGAGGAACGATCATGGCGGGGTGGTTACTATGGTTCCTTAGGTCGTATTCGATAGCCCGGAAAATTTTAAGGCGATCAGGGTTCGGGGTTCCCGGGACCCCTTGGAAGGCGTGGGCTAAAGCACACGAAAATATGGAAATCGCGCGGAATTCTAGTTTTTTGGATGAAAAACGCAAAATACTAGGAACGATCATGGCGGGGCGATGACTATGGTTCCTTAGGTAGTATTTGATAGTCCGGAGAATTTTTAGGCGATCCGGCTCCGGGGGGCCTAACCCACTTGGAAGGCGTGGGCGATAGCACACAAACATATGGGAATCGGGCGGAATTCTAGTTTTTTGGCCAACAAATGCAAAACAATGAGGAAAGATCATGGCGAGGTGGTGACTATGGTTCCTTAGGTCCTAATTGATGGCCCGGAAATTTTTTAGGCGATCCGAGTACGGCGGCCCGGCCCACTCGGAAGGCGTGGGCAATAATACACAAAAATATGATAATCGAGCGGAATTCTAGTTTTTTGGCCGAAAAACACAATAAATGAGGAACGATCATGGCGGGCGGTGACTATGGTTCCTTAGGTCGTATTTGATGGCCTGGAAAATTTTAGGCGATCGGGGTCCACGGCTCCCGGGACCACTCGGAAGGCGGAAGCTATATCACACTAAAATATGCAAATCACGCGGAGTTCTAGTTTTTTGGCCGAAAAATGCGAAGCATTTGGAACGATCATGGTGGGGTGGTGACTATGGTACCTTAGGTCGTATTTGATAGTCCGAAAAATTTTTAGGCGATCAGGGTCCGCGGCTCCCCGGACCAATTGGAAGGCGAGGGTATAGCACACGAAAATATGGGAATCGGGCGTAATTCTAGTTTTTTGACCGAAAAATACAAAAATTGAGAAACGATGATGGCGGGGCGGTTACTATAGTTCCTTAGGTTGTATTTGACGGCCCGGAAAAATTTTAGGCGATCGGGGTCCGGGGTTCCCAGAATCACTTGGAAGGGTGGGCAATAGAACACAAAATTATTGTAATCGGGCGGAATTCTAGTTTTTTGGCCGAAAAACGCAACAAATGAGGAATGATCATGGCTTGGCGGTGACTATGGTTCCTTAGGTCGTATTTGATAGTCCGGAAAAATATTAGGCGATAGGGGTACGAAGGTCCCGGGACCACTCGGAAGGCGTGGGATATAACACACAAAAATATGGGAATCGCGCGGAATTCTAGTTGTTTGGCCGAAAAACAAAAAAATGAGGAACGATCATGGTGGGGCGGATACTATGGTTCCTTAGGTCGTATTTGATAGTCCGAAAAAATTTTAGGCTATAGGGGTTAGGAGGTCCCGGGACCACTCGGAAGGCGTGGGCTATAACACACAAAAATATGGGAATCGCGCGGAATTAAGTTATTTGGCCAAAAAACGCAAAAAATAAGGAATGATCATGGAGGGGCGGATACTATGGTTCCTTAGATCGTATTTGATTGCACGGAAAAATTTTAGGCGATCGGGGTCCGCGGCTCTTGGGACCACTCGGAATGCGAGGGTATAGCACACAAAAACATGGGAATCGGGCGAAATTCTAGGTCTTTTTCAGTAACATGCAAAAAATGTGGAAAGATCTTGGCAGGGCGGTAACTATGGTTCCTTTGGTCTCATTTGATTGTCCGGAAAAATATTAGGCGATAGGGGTCCGGAGGTCTCGGGACCACTCGGAAGGCGTGGGCTATAACACACAAAAATATGGGAATCGTGCGGAATTCTAGTTGTTTGGCCGAAAAATGCAAAAAATGAGGAATGATCATGGCGGGGTGGATACTATGGTTCCTTAGGTCATATTTGATAGTCCGGAAAAATTTTAGGCGATAGGGGTCAGGAGGTCCCGGGACCACTCGGAAGGCGTGGGCTATAACACACAAAAATATGGGAATCGCGCGGAATTCTAGTTGTTTGGCCGAAAAACACAAAAAATGAGGAACGATCATGGCGTGGTGGTTACTATGGTTCCTTAGGTCGTATTTGATAGTCCGGAAAAATTTTAGGCTATAGGGGTTAGGAGGTCCCAGGACCACTCGGAAGGCGTGGGCTATAACACACAAAAATATGGGAATCGCGCGGAATTAAGTTATTTGGCCGAAAAACGCAAAAAATAAGGAACGATCATGGCGGGGCGGATACTATGGTTCCTAAGGTCGTATTTGATTGCACGAAAAAATTTTTGGCGATCGGGGTCCGCGGCTCTTGGGACCACTCGGAATGCGTGGGTATAGCACACGAAAAGATGGGAATCGGGCGAAATTCTAGGTCTTTTTCAGTAACATGCAAAAATGTGGAAAGATCTTGGCAGGGCGGTGACTATGGTTCCTTTTGTCTTATTTGATAGTCCGGAAAAATATTAGGCGATAGGGGTCCGGAGGTCTCGGGACCACTCGGAAGGCGTGGGCTATAACACACAAAAATATGGGAATCTTGCGGAATTCTAGTTGTTTGGCCGAAAAATGCAAAAAATGAGGAACGATCATGGCGGGGCGGATACTATGGTTCCTTAGGTCGTATTTGATAGTCCGTAAAAATTTTAGGCGATAGGGGTCAGGAGGTCCCGGGACCACTCGGAAGGCGTGGGCTATAACACACAAAAATATGAGAATCGCGCGGTATTCTAGTTGTTTGGCTGAAAAATGCAAAAAATGAGGAACGATCATGGCGGGGTGGTTACTATGGTTCATTAGGTCGTATTTGATGGCCCGGAAAATTTTTAGGCGATCGGGGTTCGGGGTTCCTGGGACCCCTTGGAAGGCGTGGGCTAAAGCACACGAAAATATGGAAATCGCGCGGAATTCTAGTTTTTTGGCTGAAAAACGCAAAAGACTAGGAACGATCATGGCGGGGCGGTGACTATGGTTCCTTAGGTCGTATTTGATAGTCCGGAAAATTTTTAGGCGATCCGGCTCCGGGGGGCCTGACCCACTCGGAAGGCGTGGGCGATAGCACACAAAAATATGGGAATCGGGCGGAATTAAGTTATTTGGCCGAAAAACGCAAAAAATAAGGAACGATCATGGCGGGGCGGATACTATGGTTCCTTAGGTCGTATTTGATTGCACGGAAAAATTTTAGGCGATCGGGGTCCGCAGCTCTTGGGACCACTCGGAATGCGTGGGTATAGCACACGAAAATATGGGAATCGGGCGAAATTCTAGGTCTTTTTCAGTAACATGCAAAAAATGTGGAAAGATCTTGGCAGGGCGGTGACTATGGTTCCTTTGGTCTTATTTGATAGTCCGGAAAAATATTAGGCGATAGGGGTCCGGAGGTCTCGGGACCACTCGTAGGGCGTGGGCTATAACACACAAGAATATGGGAATCGTGCGGTATTCTAGTTGTTTGGCCGAAAAATGCAAAAAATGAGGAACGATCATGGCGGGGCGGATACTATGGTTCCTTAGGTCGTATTTGATCGTCCGGAAAAATTTTAGGCGATAGGGGTCAGGAGGTCCCGGGACCACTCGGAAGGCGTGGGCTATAATACACAAAAATATGGGAATCGCGCGGAATTCTAGTTGTTTGGCCGAAAAACGCAAAAAATGAGGAACGATCATGGCGGGGTGGTTACTATGGTTCCTTAGGTCGTATTTGATAGTCCGGAAAATTTTAGGCTATTGGGGTTAGGAGGTCCCGGGACCACTCGGAAGGCGTGGGCTATAACACACAAAAATATGGGAATCGCGCGGAATTAAGTTATTTGGGCGAAAAATGCAAAAAATAAGGAACGATCATGGCGGGGCGGATACTATGGTTCCTTAGGTCATATTTGATTGCACGGAAAAACTTTAGGCGATCGGGGTCCGCGGCTCTTGGGACCACTCGGAATGCGTGGGAATAGCACACGAAAATATGGGAATTGGGCGAAATTCTAGGTCTTTTTCAGTAACATACAAAAAATGTGGAAAGATCTTGGCAGGGCGGTGACTATGGTTCCTTTGGTCTTATTTATAGTCCGGAAAAATATTAGGCGATAGGGGTCCGGAGGTCTCGGAACCACTCGGAAGGCGTGGGCTATAACACACAAAAATATGGGAATCGTGCAGAATTCTAGTTGTTTGGCCGAAAAATGCAAAAAATGAGGAACGATCATGGCGGGGCGGATACTATGGTTCCTTAGGTCGTATTTGATAGTCCGGAAAAATTTTAGGTGATAGGGGTCAGGAGGTCCCGTGACCACTCGGAAGGCGTGGGCTATAACACACAAAAATATGGGAATCGCGCGGAATTCTAGTTGTTTGGCCGAAAAACGCAAAAAATGAGGAACGATCATGGCGGGGTGGTTAGTATGGTTCCTTAGGTCGTATTTGATGGCCCGGAAAATTTTTAGGCGATCGGGGTTCGGGGTTCCCGGGACCACTTGGAAGGCGTGGGCTAAAGCACACGAAAATATGAAAATCGCGCGGAATTCTAATTTTTTGGCTAAAAAACGCAAAAGACTAGGAACGATCATGGCGGGGCAGTAACTATGGTTCCTTAGGTCGTATTTGATAGTCCGAATTTTTTTTAGCGATCCGGCTCCTGGGGGGGCCGACCCACTCGGAAGGCGTGGGCGATAGCACACAAAAATATGGGAATCGGGCGGAATTCTAGTTTTTTGGCCAAAAAATGCAAAAAATGAGGAACGATCATGGCGAGGCGGTGACTATGGTTCCTTAGGTCCTAATTGATGGCCATAAAATTTTTTAGACGATCCGAGTCCGGCGGCCCGGCCCACTCGGAAGGCGTCGGCAATAGCACACTAAAATATGGTAATCGAGCGGAATTCTAGTTTTTTGGCCGAAAAAAACAATAAATGAGGAACGATCATGGCGGGGCGGTGAGTATTGTTCCTTAGGTCGTATTTGATGGACCGGAAAATTTTAGGCGATCGGGGTCCACGGCTCCCGGGACTACTCGGAAGGCGTAAGCTATAGCACAGTAAAATATGCAAATCGCGCGGAATTCTAATTTTTTGGTTGAAAAAAGCAAAAGACTAGGAACGATCATGGTGGGGCGGTAACTATGGTTCTTTAGGTCGCATTTGATTGTCCGAAATTTTTTTAGCGATCCGGCTCCGGGGGGCCCGACCCACTCGGAAGGCGTGGGCGATAGCACACAAAAATATGGGAATCGGGCGAAATTCTAGTTTTTTGGCAAAAAAATGCAAAAAATGAGGAACGATCATGGCGAGGCGGTGACTATGGTTCCTTAGGTCCTAATTGATGGCCCGAAATTTTTTTAGGCGATCCGAGTCCGGCGGCCCGGCACACTCGGAAGGCGTGGGCAATAGCACACAAAAATATGGTAATCGAGCTGAATTCTAGTTTTCTGGACGAAAAACGCAATAAATGAGGAACGATCAAGGCGGGGCGGTGACTATGGTTCCTTAGGTCGTATTTGATGGCCCGGAAAATTTTAGGCGATCGGGGTCTACCGCTCCCGGGACCACTCGGAAGGCGTAAGCTATAGCACACTAAAATATGCAAATCGAGCGGAGTTCTAATTTTTTGGCCGAAAAATGCAAAGCATTTGGAACGATCATGGTGGGGCGGTGACTATGGTACCTTAGGTCGTATTTGATAGTCCAAAAAATTTTTAAGCGATCGGGATCCGCGGCTCCTCGGACCACTTGGAAGGCGTGGGTATAGCACACAAAAATATGGGAATCGGGCGTAATTCTAGTTTTCTGGCCGAAAAATGCAAAAAATGAGGAACGATCATGGCGGGGTGGTTACTATGGTTCCTTAGGTCGAATTTGATGGCTCGAAAATATTTTAGGCGATCGGGGTTCGGGGTTCCCGGGACCCTTTGGAAGGCGTGGGCTAAAGCACACGAAAATATGGAAATCGCGCGGAATTCTAGTTTTTTTGCCGAAAAATGCAAAAAATGAGAAACGATGATGGTGGGGCGGTTACTATAGTTCCTTTGGTCGTATTTGACGGCCCGGAAAAATTTTAGGCGATCGGGGTCCGGGGGTCCCGGAACCACTTGGAAGGGTGGGCAATAGCAAACAAATAAATTGTAATCGGGCGGAATTCTAGTTTTTTAGCCGAAAAATGCAACAAATGAGGAATGATCATGGCTGGGCGGTGACTATGGTTCCTTAGGTCGTATTTGATGGCCCGGAAATGTTTTAGGCGATCGGAGTTCGGGGTTCCCGGGACCCCTTGGAAGGCGTGGGCTAAAGCACACGAAAAAATGGAAATCGCGCGAAATTCTAATTTTTTGGCTGAAAAACGCAAAAGACTAGGAACGATCATGGCGGGGCGGTAACTATGGTTCCTTAGGTCGTATTTGATATTCCGAAAATTTTTTAGCGATCCGGCTCCTGGGGGGCCGACCCACTCGGAAGGCGTGGGCGATAGCACACAAAAATATGGGAATCGGGCGGAATTCTAGTTTTTTCGCTCAAAAATGCAAAATATTAGGAACGATCATGGCGAGGCAGTGACTATGGTTCCTTAGGTCCTAATTGATGACCAGAAAATTTTTTAGACGATCCGAGTCCGGCGGCATGGCCCACTCGGAAGGCGTGGGCAATAGCACACAAAAATATGGTAATCAAGCGGAATTCTAGTTTTTTGGCCGCAAAATGCAATAAATGAGGAACGATCATGGCGGGGCGGTGACTATGGTTCCTTAGGTCGTATTAGATGGCCCGGAAAATTTTAGGCGATCGGGGTCCACGGCTCCCGAGACCACTCGGAAGGCGTAAGTTATAGCACAGTAAAATATGCAAATCGCGCGAAGTTCTAGTTTTTTGGCCGAAAAATGCAAAGCATTTGGAACGATCATGGTGGGGCGGTGACTATGGTACCTTAGGTCGTATTTGATAGTCCAGAAAATTTTTAGGCGATCGGGGTCCGCGGCTCCTCGGACCACTTGGAAGGCGTGGGTATAGCACACGAAAATATGGGAATCGGGCGTAATTCTAGTGTTTTGGCCAAAAAATGCAAAAAATGAGAAACGATGATGGCGGGGCGGTTACTATAGTTCCTTAGGTCGTATTTGACGGCCCAGAAATATTTTAGGCGATCGGGGTCCGGGGGACCCGGAACCACTTGGAAGGGTGGGCAATAGCAAACAAAAATATTGTAATCGGGCGGAATTCTAGTTTTTTGGCCGAAAAACGCAACAAATGAGGAATGATCATGGCTGGGTGGTGACTATGGTTCCATAGGTCATATTTGATAGTCCGGAAAAATTTTAGGCGATAGGGGTTCGGGGTTCCCGTGACCCGTTGGAAGGCGTGGGCTAAAGCACACGAAAATATGGAAATCGCGCGGAATTCAAATTTTTTGGTTGAAAAACGCAAAAGACTAGGAACGATCATGGCGGGGCGGTAACTATGGTTCCTTAGGTCGTATTTGATAGTCCGAAATTTTTTTAGCGATCCAGCTCCGGGGGGCCCGACCCACTCGGAAGGCGTGGGCGATAGCACACAAAAATATGGGAATCGGGCGGAATTCTAGTTTTTTGGCCAAAAAATGCAAAAAATAAGGAACGATCATGGCGAGGCGGTGACTATGGTTTCTTAGGTCCTAATTGATGGCCCAAAATTTTTTTAGGCGATCCGAGTCCGGCGGCCCGGCCCACTCGGAAGGCATGGGCAATAGCACACAAATATATGGTAATCGAGCGGAATTCTAGTTTTTTGGATGAAAAACGCAATAAATGAGGAACGATCAAGGCGGGGCGGTGACTATGGTTCCTTAGGTCATATTTGATGGCCCGAAAAATTTTAGGCGATCGGGGTCCACGGCTCCCGGGACCACTCGGAAGGCATAAGCTATAGCACACTAAAATATGCAATTCGCACGGAGTTCTAGTTTTTTGGCCGAAAAATGCAAAGCATTTGGAACGATCATGGTGGGGCGGTGACTATGGTACCTTAGGTCATATTTGATAGTCCAAAAATTTTTTAAGCGATCGGGATCCGCAGCTCCTCGGACCACTGGGAAGGCGTGGGCAATAGCACACAAAAATATGGTAATCAAGCGGAATTCTAGTTTTTTGGCCGAAAAATGCAATAAATGAGGAACGATCATGGCGGGGCGGTGACTATGGTTCCTTAGGTCGTATTTGATGGCCCGGAAAATTTTAGGCGATCGGGGTCCACGGCTCCCGGGACCACTCGGAAGGCGTAAGCTATAGCACAATAAAATATGCAAATCACGCGGAATTCTAGTTTTTTGGCCGAAAAATGCAAAAAATGAGAAACGATGATGGTGGGGCGGTTAATATAGTTCCTTTGGTCATATTTGACGGCCCAAAAAAATTTTAGGCGATCGGGGTCAGGGGGTCCCGGAACCACTTGGAAGGGTGGGCAATAGCAAACAAAAAAATTGTAATCGGGCGGAATTCTAGTTTTTTGGCCGAAAAACGCAACAAATGAGGAATGATCATGGCTGGGCGGTGACTATGGTTCCTTAGGTCATATTTGATAGTCCGGAAAAATTTTGGGCGATAGGGGTCCGGAGTTCCCGGGTTCACTTGGAAGGCGTGGGCTATAGGACACGAAAATATGGGAATCGCGCGGAATTCTCATTTTTTGGCCGAAAAACAGAAAAAACTAGGAACGATCATGGCTGGGCGGTGACTATGGTTCCTTAGGTCTTAATTGATAGTCCGGAAAAATTTTAGGCGATAGGGGTCCGGAGACCCGGGACCACTCGGAAGGCGTGGGCTATAACACGCAAAAATATGGGAATCGCGCGAAATTCTAGTTGTTTGGCCGAAAAATGCAAAAAAGGAGGAACGATCATGGCAAGGTGGTGATTATGGTTCCTTAGGTCCTAATTGATGGCCCGAAAATTTTTTAGGCGATCTGAGTCCAGCAGCCCGGCCCACTCGGAAGGAGTGGACAATAGCACACAAAAATATGGTAATCGAGCGGAATTCTAGATATTGGGCCGAAAATCTCAACAAATGAGGAATGATCATGGCGGGGCAGTGACTATGGTTCCTTAGGTCGTATTTGATGGCCCGGAAAATTTTAGGCGATCGGGGTCCACGGCTCCCGGGACCACTCGGAAGGCGTAAGCTATAACACACTAAAATATGCAAATCGCACGGAGTTCTAGTTTTTTGGCCGAAAAATGCAAAGCATTTGGAACGATCGTGGTGGGGCGGTGACTATGGTACCTTAGGTCATATTTGATAGTCCGGAAAAATTTTAGGCGATCGGGGTCCACGGCTCCCCGGACCACTTGGAAGGCGTGGGTATAGCACACGAAAATATGGGAACCGGGCGTAATTCTAGTTTTTTGGCCGAAAAATTCAAAAAATGGGAAACGATGATGGCGGGGCGGTTACTATAGTTCCTTAGGTCGTATTTGACGGCCCGAAAAATTTTTAGGCGATCGGGGTCCGTGGGTCCCGGAACCACTTGGAAGGGTGGGCAATAGCAAACAAAAATATTGTAATCGGGCGGAATTCTAGTTTTTTGGCCGAAAAACGCAACAAATGAGGAATGATCATGGCTGGGCGGTGACTATGGTTCCTTAGGTCGTACTTGATTGTCCGGAAAAATTTTAGGCGATAGGGGTCCGGAGTTCCCGGGTTCACTTGGAAGGCGTGGGCTATAGGACACGAAAATATGGGAATCGCGCGGAATTCTAGTTTTTTGGCCGAAAAACAGAAAAAACTATGAACGATCATGACTGGGCGGTGACTATGGTTCCTTAGGTCTTATTTGATAGTCCGAAAAAAGTTTAGGCGATCGGGGTCCGCGGCTCTTGGGACCACACGGAATGCGTGGCTATAACACACGAAAATATGGGAATCGGGCGAAATTCTAGGTCTTTTTCAGTAACATGCAAATAATTTGGAAAGATCTTGGCAGGGCGGTGACTATGGTTCCTTTAGTCTTATTTGATAGTCCAGAAAAATATTAGGCGATAGGGGTCCGGAGGTCCCGGGACCACTCGGTAGGCGTGGGATATAACACACAAAAATATGGGAATCGCGCGGAATTCTAGTTGTTTGGCCGAAAAATGCAAAAAATGAGGAACGATCATGGCGGGGCGGATACTATGGTTCCTTAGGTCGTATTTGATAGTCCGGAAAAATTTTAGGCGATAGGGGTCAGGAGGTCCCGTGACCACTCGGAAGGCGTGGGCTATAACACACAAAAATATGGGAATCGCACGGAATTCTAGTTGTTTGGCCGAAAAACGCAAAAAATGAGGAACGATCATGGCGGGGTGGTTACTATGGTTCCTTAGGTCGTATTTGATGGCCCTGAAAATTTTTAGGCGATCGGGGTTCGGGGTTCCCGGGACCCCTTGGAAGGCGTGGGCTAAAGCACACGAAAAAATGGAAATCGCGCGAAATTCTAATTTTTTGGCTGAAAAACGCTAAAGACTAGGAACGATCATGGCGGGGCGGTAACTATGGTTCCTTAGGTCGTATTTGATATTCCGAAAATTTTTTAGCGATCCGGCTCCTGGGGGGCCGACCCACTCGGAAGGCGTGGGCGATAGCACACAAAAATATGGGAATCGGGCGGAATTCTAGTTTTTTGGCCAAAAAATGCAAAAAATTAGGAACGATCATGGCGAGGCGGTGACTATGGTTCCTTAGGTCCTAATTGATGACCAGAAAATTTTTTAGACGATCCGAGTCCGGCGGCACGGCCCGCTCGGAAGGCGTGGGCAATAGCACACAAAAATATGGTAATCAAGCGGAATTCTAGTTTTTTGGCCGAAAAATGCAATAAATGAGGAACGATCATGGCGGGGCGGTGACTATGGTTCCTTAGGTCGTATTTGATGGCCCGGAAAATTTTAGGCGATCGGGGTCCACGGCTCCCGGGACCACTCGGAAGGCGTAAGCTATAGCACAATAAAATATGCAAATCGCGCGGAGTTCTAGTTTTTTGGCCGAAAAATGCAAAGCATTTGGAACGATCATGGTGGGGCGGTGATTATGGTACCTTAGGTCGTATTTGAAAGTCCAGAAAATTTTTAGGCGATCAAGGTCCGCGGCTCCTCGGACCACTTGGAAGGCGTGGGTATAGCACACGAAAATATGGGAATCGGGCGTAATTCTAGTGTTTTGGCCAAAAAATGCAAAAAATGAGAAACGATGATGGCGGGGCGGTTACTATAGTTCCTTAGGTCGTATTTGATGGCCCAGAAATATTTTAGGCGATCGGGGTCCAGGGGTCCCGGAACCACTTGGAAGGGTGGGCAATAGCAAACAAAAATATTGTAATCGGGCGGAATTCTAGTTTTTTGGCCGAAAAACGCAACAAATGAGGAATGATCATGGCTGGGTGGTGACTATGGTTCCATAGGTCATATTTGATAGTCCGAAAAAATTTTAGGCGACAGGGGTTCGGGGTTCCCGGGACCCCTTGGAAGGCGTGGGCTAAAGCACACGAAAATATGGAAATCGCGCGGAATTCTAATTTTTTGGTTGAAAAATGCAAAAGACTAGGAACGATCATGGCGGGGCGGTAACTATGGTTCCTTAGGTCGTATTTGATAGTCCGAAATTTTTTTAGCGATCCGGCTCCAGGGAGCCCGACCCACTCGGAAGGCGTGGGCGATAGCACACAAAAATATGGGAATCGGGCGGAATTCTAGTTTTTTGGCAAAAAAATGCAAAAAATGAGGAACAATCATGGCGAGGCGGTGACTATGGTTCCTTAGGTCCTAATTGATGGCCCGAAAATTTTTTAGGCGATCCGAGTCCGGCGGCCCGGCCCACTCGGAAGGCGTGGGCAATAGCACACAAAAATATGGTAATCGAGCGGAATTCTAGTTTTTTGGACGAAAAACGCAATAAATGAGGAACGATCAAGGCGGGGCGGTGACTATGGTTCCTTAGGTCGTATTTGATGGCCCGGAAAATTTTAGGCGATCGGGGTCCACGGCTCCCGGGACCACTCGGAAGGCGTAAGCTATAGCACCCTAAAATATGCAAATTGCACGGAGTTCTAGTTTTTTGGCCGAAAAATGCAAAGCATTTGGAACGATCATGGTGGGGCGGTGACTATGGTACCTTAGGTCATATTTGATAGTCCAAAAAAATTTTTAAGCGATCGGGATCCGCAGCTCCTCGGATCACTTGGAAGGCATGGGTATAGCACACAAAAATATGGGAATCGGGCGTAATTCTAGTTTTTTGGTCGAAAAATGCAAAAAATGAGGAACGATCATGGCGGGGTGGTTACTATGGTTCCTTAGGTCGAATTTGATGGCTCGAAAATTTTTTAGGCGATCGGGGTTCGGGGTTCCCGGGACCCCTTGGAAGGCGTGGGCTAAAGCACACGAAAATACGGAAATCGCGCGGAATTCTAGTTTTTTGGCCGAAAAATGCAAAAAATGAGGAACGATCATGGCGGGGTGGTTACTATGGTTCCTTAGGTCGAATTTGATGCCTCGGAAAATTTTTAGGCGATCGGGGTCCGGGGGTCCCGGAACCACTTGGAAGGGTGGGCAATAGCAAACAAAATAATTGTAATCGGGCGGAATTCTAGTTTTTTGGCCGAAAAACGTAACAAATGAGGAATGATCATGGCTGGGCGGTGACTATGGTTCCTTAGGTCGTATTTGATAGTCCGGAAAAATTTTGGGCGATAGGGGTCCGGAGTTCCCGGGTTCACTTGGAAGGCGTGGGCTATAGGACACGAAAATATGGGAATCGCGCGGAATTCTCATTTTTTGGCCGAAAAACGGAAAACACTAGGAACGATCATGGCTGGGCGGTGACTATGGTTCCTTAGGTCTTAATTGATAGACCAGAAAAATTTTAGGCGATAGGGGTCCGGAGACCCGGGACCACTCGGAAGGCGTGGGCTATAACACGCAAAAATATGGGAATCGCGCGAAATTTTAGTTGTTTGGCCGAAAAATGCAAAAAATGAGGAACGATCATGGCGAGGTGGTGACTATGGTTCCTTAGGTCCTAATTGATGGCCCGAAAATGTTTTAGGCGATCTGAGTCCAGCAGCCCGGCCCACTCGGAAGGAGTGGGCAATAGCACACAAAAATATGGTAATCGAGCGGAATTCTAGATTTTTGGCCGAAAATCTCAACAAATGAGGAATGATCATGGCGGGGCAGTGACTATGGTTCCTTAGGTCGTATTTGATGGCCCGGAAAATTTTAGGCGATCGGGGTCCACGGCTCCCGGGACCACTCGGAAGGCGTAAGCTATAACACACTAAAATATGCAAATCGCACGGAGTTCTAGTTTTTTGGCCGAAAAATGCAAAGCATTTGGAACGATCATGGTGGGGCGGTGACTATGGTACCTTAGGTCATATTTGATAGTCCGGAAAAATTTTAGGCGATCGGGGTCCGCGGCTCCCCGGACCACTTGGAAGGCATGGGTATAGCACACGAAAATATGGGAACCGGGCGTAATTCTAGTTTTTTGGCCGAAAAATGCAAAAAATGGGAAACGATGATGGTGGGGCGGTTACTATAGTTCCTTAGGTCGTATTTGATGGCCCGGAAAATTTTTAGGCGATCGGGGTCCGTGGGTCCCGGAACCACTTGGAAGGGTGGGCAATAGCAAACAAAAATATTGTAATCGGGCGGAATTCTAGTTTTTTGGCCGAAAAACGCAACAAATGAGGAATGATCATGGCTGGGCAGTGACTATGGTTCCTTAGGTCGTACTTGATAGTCCGGAAAAATTTTAGGCGATAGGGGTCCGGAGTTCCCGGGTTCACTTGGAAGGCGTGGGCTATAGGACACGAAAATATGGGAATCGCGCGGAATTCTCATTTTTTGGCAGAAAAACGGAAAAAACTAGGAACGATCATGGCTGGGCGGTGACTATGGTTCCTTAGGTCTTAATTGATAGTCCGGAAAAATTTTAGGCGATAGGGGTCCGGAGACCCGGGACCACTCGGAAGGCGTGGGCTATAACACACAAAAATATGGGAATCGCGCGAAATTCTAGTTGTTTGGCCGAAAAATGCAAAAAATGAGGAACGATCATGGCGAGGCAGTGACTATGGTTCCTTAGGTCCTAATTGATGGCCCAAAATATTTTAAGGCGTTCCGAGTCCAGCAGCCCGGCCCACTCGGAAGGCGTGGGCAATAGAACACAAAAATATGGTAATCGAGCGGAATTCTAGATTTTTGGCCGAAAACCTCAACAAATGAGGAATAATCATGGCGGGGCAGTGACTATGGTTCCTTAGGTCGTATTTGATGGCCCAGAAAATTTTAGGCGATCGGGGTCCACGGCTCCCGGGACCACTCGGAAGGCGTAAGCTATAACACACTAAAATATGCAAATCGCGCGGAGTTCTAGTTTTTTGGCCGAAAAATGCAAAGCATTTGGAACGATCATGGTGGGGCGGTGACTATGGTACCTTAGGTTGTATTTGATAGTTCGGAAAAATTTTAGGCGATCGGGGTCCGCGGCTCCCCGGACCACTTGGAAGGCGTGGGTATAGCACACAAAAATATGGGAATCGGGCGTAATTCTAGTTTTTTGGCCGAAAAATGCAAAAAATGGGAAACGATGATGGCGGGGCGGTTACTATAGTTCCTTAGGTCGTATTTGACGGCCCGAAAAAATTTTAGGCGATCGAGGTCCGTGGGTCCCGGAACCACTTGGAAGGGTGGGCAATAGCAAACAAAAATATTGTAATCGGGCGGAATACTAGTTTTTTGGACGAGAAACGCAACAAATGAGGAATGATCATGGCTGGGCGGTGACTATGGTTCCTTAGGTCGTATTTGATAGTCCGGAAAAATTTTAGGCGATAGGGGTCCGGAGTTCCCGGGTTCACTTGGAAGGCGTGGGCTATAGGACACGAAAATATGGGAATCGCGCGGAATTCTAGTTTTTTGGCCGAAAAACGGAAAAAACTAGGAACGATCATGGCTGGGCGGTGACTATGGTTCCTTAGGTCTTATTTGATAGTCCGAAAAAATTTAAGGCGATAGGGGTCCGGAGACCCGGGACCACTCGGAAGGCGTGGGCTATAACACACAAAAATATTGAATCGCGCGGAATTCTAGTTGTTTGGCCGAAAAACGCAAAAAATGAGGAACGATCATGGTGGAGCGGATACTATGGTTCCTTAGGTCGAATATGATAGTCCGGGAAAATTTTAGGCGATAGGAGTCCGGAGGTCCCGGGACCACTCGGAAGGTGTGGGCTAACACACAAAAATATGGGAATCGCGCGGAATTCTAGTTGTTTGGCCGAAAAACGCAAACAATAAGGAACGATCATGGCGGGGCGGATACTATGGTTCCTTAGGTCATATTTGATTGCCCGGTAAAATTTTAGGCGATCGGGGTCCGCGGCTCTTGGGACCACTCGGAATGCGTGGGTATAGCACACGAAAATATGGGAATCGGGCGAAATTCTAGGTCTTTTTCAGTAACATCAAAAAATGTGGAAAGATCTTGGCAGGGCAGTGACTATGGTTCCTTATTAGGCGATAGGGGTCCGGAGGTCCCGGGACCACTCGGAAGGCGTGGGCTATAACACACAAAAATTTGGGAATCGCGCGGAATTCTAGTTGTGTGGCCGAAAAATACAAAAACTGAGTAACGATCATGGCGGGGCGGATACTATGGTTCCTTAGGTCGTATTTGATAGTCCGGAAAAATTTTAGGTGATAGGGGTCAGGAGGTCCCGGGACCACTCGGAAGGCGTGGGCTATAACACACAAAAATATGGGAATCGAGCGGAATTCTAGTTATTTGGCCGAAAAACGCAAAAAATGAGGAACGATCATGGCAGGGTGGTTACTATGGTTCCTTAGGTCGCATTTGATGGCCCGAAATTTTTTTAGGCGATCGGGGTTCGGGGTTCCCGAGACCCCTTGGAAAGCGTGGGCTAAAGCACACAATATTATGGAAATCGCACGGAATTCTAGTTTTTTGGCTGAAAAACGCAAAAGACTAGGAACGATCATGGCGGGGCGGTGACTATGGTTCCTTAGGCCGTATTTGATAGTCCGGAAAATTTTTAGGCGATCCGGCTCAGGGGGCCCGGCCCACTCGGAAGGCGTGGGCGATAGCACAGCAAAATATGGGAATCGGGCGGAATTCTAGTTTTTTTGGCTAAAAAATGCAAAAAATGAGGAACGATCATGGCGGGGCGGTGACTATGGTTCCTTAGGTCGTATTTGATGGCCCGAAAAATTTTAGGCGATCGGGGTCCACGGCTCCCGGGACCACTCGGAAGGCGTAAGCTATAGCACACTAAAATATGCAAATCGCGCGGAGTTTTAGTTTTTTGGCCGAAAAATGCAAAGCATTTGGAACGATCATGGTGGAGCGGTGACTATGGTACCTTAGGTCGTATTTGATAGTCCGGAAAAATTTTAGGAAATCGGGGTCCGCGGCTCCCCGGACCACTTGGAAGGCGTGGGTATAGCACACGAAAATATGGGAATCGGGCGTAATTCTAGTTTTTTGGCCGAAAAATGCAAAAAATGAGAAACGATGATGGCGGGGCGGTTACTATGGTTCCATAGGTCGTATTTGACGGCCCAGAAAAATTTTAGGCGATCGGGGCCCGGGGGTCCCGGAACCACTTGGAAGGGTGGGCAATAGCAAACAAAAATATTGTAATCAGGCGGAATTCTAGTTTTTTGGCCGAAAAACGCAACAAATGAGGAATGATCATGGCTGGGCGGTGACTATGGTTCCTTAGGTCGTATTTGATAGTCCGGAAAAATTTTAGGCGATAGGGGTTCGGGGTTCCCGGGACCCCTTGGAAGGCGTGGGCTAAAGCACACGAAAATATGGAAATCGCGCGGAATTCTAATTTATTGGTTGAAAAACGCAAATGACTAGGAACGATCATGGCGGGGCGGTAACTATGGTTCCTTAGGTCGTATTTGATAGTCCGAAATTTTTTTCGTGATCCGGCTCCGGGGGGCCCGACCCACTAGGAAGGCGTGGGCGATAGTACACAAAAATATGAGAATCGGGCGGAATTCTAGTTTTTTGGCCAAAAGATGCAAAAAATGAGGAATGATCATGGCGAGGCGCTGACTATGGTTCCTTAGGTCCTAATTGATGGCCCGAAAATTTTTTAGGTGATCCGAGTCCGGCGGCCCGGCCCACTCGGAAGGCATGGGCAATAGCACACAAAAATATGGTAATCGAGCGGAATTCTAGTTTTTTGGATGAAAAACGCAATAAATGAGGAACGATCAAGGTGGGGCGGTGACTATGGTTCCTTAGGTCGTATTTGATAGTCCAGAAAAATTTTAGGCGATAGGGGTTCGGGGTTCCCGGGACCCCTTGGAAGGCGTGGGCTAAAGGACACGAAAATATGGAAATCGTGCGGAATTATATTTTTTGGTTCAAAAACGCAAAAGACTAGGAACGATCATGGCGGGGCGGTAACTATGGTTCCTTAGGTGGTATTTGATAGTCCGAATTTTTTTTAGCGATCCGGCTCCGGGGGGCCCGACCCACTCGGAAGGCGTGGGCGATAGCACACAAAAATATGGGAATCGGGAGGAATTCTAGGTTTTTGGCCAAAAAATGCAATAAATGAGGAACGATCATGGCGAGGTGGTTACTATGGTTCCTTAGGTCCTAATTGATGGCCCGAAAATTTTTTAGGCGATCCGAGTCCGGCGGCCCGGCCCACTCGGAAGGCGTGGGCAATAGCACACAAAAATATGGTAATCGAGCGGAATTCTAGTTTTTCGGACGAAAAACGCAATAAATGAGGAACGATCAAGGCGGGGCGGTGACTATGGTTCCTTAGGTCGTATTTGATGGCCCGGAAAATTTTAGGCGATCGGGGTCCACGGCTCCCGGGACCACTCGGAAGGCGTAAGCTATAGCACACTAAAATATGCAAATCGCGCGGAGTTCTAGTTTTTTGGCCGAAAAATGCAAAGCATTTGGAACGATCATGTTGGGGCGGTGACTATGGTACCTTAGGTCGTATTTGATAGTCCAAAATTTTTTTAAGCGATCGGGATCCGCGGCTCCTCGGACCACTTGGAAGGCGTGGGTATAGCACACAAAAATATGGGAATCGGGCGTAATTCTAGTTTTTTGGCCGAAAAATGCAAAAAATGAGGAACGATCATGGCGGGGTGGTTACTATGGTTCCTTAGGTCGAATTTGATGGCTCGGAATAATTTTAAGCGGTCGGGGTCCGGGGGTCCTGGAACCACTTGGAAGGGTGGGCAATAGCAAACAAAAAAATTGTAATCGGGCGGAATTCTAGTTTTTTGGCCGAAAAACATAACAAATGAGGAATGATCATGGCTAGGCGGTGACTATGGTTCCTTACGTCATATTTGATAGTCCGGAAAACTTTTGGGCGATAGGGGTCCGGAGTTCCCGGGTTCACTTGGAAGGCGTGGGCTATAGGACACGAAAATATGGGAATCGCGCGGAATTCTCATTTTTTGGCCGAAAAATGGAAAAAACTAGGAACGATCATGGCTGGGCGGTGACTATGGTTCCTTAGGTCTTAATTGATAGTCCGGAAAAATTTTAGGCGATAGGGGTTCGGAGACCCGGGACCACTCGGAAGACGTGGGCTATAACACACAAAAATATGGGAATCGCGCGAAATTCTAGTTGTTTGGCCGAAAAATGCAAAAAATGAGGAACGATCATGGAGAGGCGGTGACTATGGTTCCTTAGGTCCTAATTGATGGCCCAAAAATTTTTTAGGCGATCCGAGTCCAGCAGCCCGGCCTACTCGGAAGGCGTGGGCAATAGCACACAAAAATATGATAATCGAGCGGAATTCTAGAATTTTTGGCCGAAAAACTCAACAAATGAGGAATAATCATGGCGGGGCAGTGACTATGGTTCCTTAGGTCGTATTTGATGGCCCGGAAAATTTTAGGCGATCGGGGTCCACGGCTCCCGGGACCACTCGGAAGGCGTAAGCAATAACACACTAAAATATGCAAATCGCGCGGAGTTCTAGTTTTTTGGCCGAAAAATGCAAAGCATTTGGAACGATCATGGTGGGGCAGTGACTATGGAACCTTAGGTCGTATTTGATAGTCCAAAATTTTTTTAAGCGATCGGGATCCGCGGCTCCTCGGACCAGTTGGAAGGCGTGGGTATAGCACACAAAAATATGGGAATCGGGCGTAATTCTAGTTTTTTGGCCGAAAAATGCAAAAAATGAGGAACGATCATGGCGGGGTGGTTACTATGGTTCCTTAGGTCGAATTTGATGACTCGGAAAATTTTTAGGCGATCGGGGTCCGGGGGTCACGGAACCACTTGGAAGGGTGGGCAATAGCAAACAAAAAAATTGTAATCGGGCGGAATTCTAGTTTTTTGGCCGAAAACGTAACAAATGAGGAATGATCATGGCTGGGCGGTGACTATGGTTCCTTAGGTCGTATTTGATAGTCCGGAAAAATTTTGGGCGATAGGGGTCCGGAGTTCCCGGGTTCACTTGGAAGGCGTGGGCTATAGGACACGAAAATATGGGAATCGCGCGGAATTCTCATTTTTTGGCCGAAAAATGGAAAAAACTAGGAACGATCATGGCTGGGCGGTGACTATGGTTCCTTAGGTCTTAATTGATAGTCCGGAAAAATTTTAGGCGATAGGGATTCGGAAACCCGGGACCACTCGGAAGGCGTGGGCTATAACACACAAAAATATGGGAATCGCGCGAAATTCTAGTTGTTTGGCCGAAAAACGCAAAAAATGAGGAACGATCATGGAGAGGCGGATACTATGGTTCCTTAGGTCGAATATGATAGTCCGGGAAAATTTTAGGCGATAGGAGTCCGGAGGTCCCGGGACCACTCGGAAGGTGTGGGCTAACACACAAAAATATGGGAATCGCGCGGAATTCTAGTTGTTTGGCCGAAAAACGCAAAAAATAAGGAACGATCATGGCGGGGCGGATACTATGGTTCCTTAGGTCGTATTTTATTGCCTGGAAAAATTTTAGGCGATCGGAGTCCGCGGCTCTTGGGACCAATCGGAATGCGGGGGTATAGCACACGAAAATATGGGAATCGGGCGAAATTCTAGGTCTTTTTCAGTAACATGCCAAAATGTGGAAAGATCTTGGCAGGGCGGTGACTATGGTTCCTTATTAGGCGATAGGGGTCCGGAGGTCCCGGGACCACTCGGAAGGCGTGGGCTATAACACACAAAAATTTGGGAATCGCGCGGCATTCTAGTTGTTTGGCCGAAAAATTCAAAAAATGAGTAACGATCATGGCGGGGAGGATACTATGGTTCCTTAGGTCGTATTTGATAGTCCGGAATAATTTTAGGCGATAGGGGTCAGGAGGTCCCGGGACCACTCGGAAGGTGTGGGCTATAACACACAAAAATATGGGAATCGTGCGAAATTCTAGTTGTTTGGCTGAAAAACGCAAAAAATAAGGAACGATCATGGCGGGGAGGATACTATGGTTCCTTAGGTCGTATTTGATGGCCCAAAAATTTTTTAGGCGATCGGGGCTAAAGCACACGAAAATATGGAAATCGCGCGGAATTCTAGTTTTTTGGCTGAAAAACGCAAAAGACTAGGAACGATCATGGCGGGGCGGTGACTATGGTTCCTTAGGCCGTATTTGATAGTCCGGAAAATTTTTAGGCGATCCGGCTCCGAGGGGCCCGACCCACTCGGAAGGCGTGGGCGATAGCACAGCAAAATATGGGAATCGGGCGGAATTCTAGTTTTTTGGCCAAAAAATGCAAAAAATGAGGAACGATCATGGGAGGCGGTGACTATGGTTCCTTAGGTCCTAATTGATGGCTCGAAAATTTTTTTGGCGATCCGAGTCCGGCGGCCCGGCACACTCGGAAGGCGTGGGCAATAGCACACAAAAATATGGTAATCGGGCAGAATTCTAGTTTTTTGGCCGAAAAATACAATAAATGAGGAACGATCATGGGGGGGCGGTGATTATGGTTCCTTAGGTCATATTTGATGGCCCGGAAAATTTTAGGCGATCGGGGTCCACGGCTCCCGGGACCACTCGGAAGGCGTAAGCTATAGCACACTAAAATATGCAAATCGAGCGGAGTTCTAGTTTTTTGGCCGAAAAATGCAAAGCATTTGGAACGATCATGGTGGGGAGGTGACTATGGTACCTTAGGTCATATTTGATAGTCCGGAAAAATTTTAGGCGATCGGGGTCCGCGGCTCCCCGGACCACTTGGAAGGCGTGGGTATAGCACACGAAAATATGGGAATCGGGCGTAATTCTAGTTTTTTGGCCGAAAAATGCAAAAAATGAGAAACGATGATGGCGGGGTGGTTACTATGGTTCATTAGGTCGTATTTGACGGCCCAGAAAAATTTTAGGTGATCGGGGTCCGGGGGTCCCGGAACCACTTGGAAGGGTGGGCAATAGAAAACAAAAATATTGTAATCGGGCGGAATTCTAGTTTTTTGGCCGAAAAACGCAACAAATGAGGAATGATCATAGCTGGGCGGTGACTATGGTTCCTTAGGTCGTATTTGATAGTCCGGAAAAATTTTAGGCGATAGGGGTTCGGGGTTCCCGGGACCCCTTGGAAGGCATGGGCTAAAGCACACGAAAATATGGAAATCGCGCGGAATTCTAATTTTTTGGTTGAAAAACGCAAAACACTAGGAACGATCATGGCGGGGCGGTAACTATGGTTCCTTAGGTCGTATTTGATAGTCCGAAATTTTTTTACCGATCCGGCTCCGGGGGCCCGACCCACTCGGAAGGCGTGGGCGATAGCACACAAAAATATGGAAATCGGGCGGAATTCTAGTTTTTTGGCCAAAAAATGCAAAAAATGAGGAACGATCATGGCGAGGCGGTGACTATGGTTCCTTAGGTCCTAATTGATGGCCCGAAAATTTTTTAGGCGATCCGAGTCCGGCGGCCAGGCCCACTCGGAAGGCGTGGGCAATAGCACACAAAAATATGGTAATAGAGCGGAATTCTAGTTTTTTGGATGAAAAACGCAATAAATGAGGAACGATCAAGGCGGGGCGGTGACTATGGTTCCTTAGGTCGTATTTGATGGCCCGGAAAATTTTAGGCGATCGGGGTCCACGGCTCCCGGGACCACTCGGAAGGCGTAAGCTATAGCACACTAAAATATGCAAATCGCGCGGAGTTCTAGTTTGTTGGCCGAAAAATGCAAAGCATTTGGAACGATCATGGTGGGGCGGTGACTATGGTACCTTAGGTCGTATTTGATAGTCCAAATTTTTTTTAAGCGATCGGGATCCGCGACTCCTCGTACCACTTGGAAGGCGTGGGTATAGCACACAAAAATATGGGAATCGGGCGTAATTCTAGTTTTTTTGCCGAAAAATGCAAAAAATGAGGAACGATCATGGCGGGGTGGTTACTATGGTTCCTTAGGTCGAATTTGATGGCTCGAAAATTTTTTAGGCGATCGGGGTTCGGGGTTCCTGGGACCCCTTGGAAGGCGTGGGCTAAAGCACACGAAAATATGGAAATCACGCGGAATTCTAGTTTTTTGGTCGAAAAATGCAAAAAATGAGAAACGATGATGGTGGGGCGGTTACTATAGTTCCTTTGGTCGTATTTGACGGCCCGGAAAAATTTTAGGCGATCGGGGTCCGGGGGTCCCGGAACCACTTGGAAGGGTGGGCAATAGCAAACAAAAAAATTGTAATCGGGCGGAATTCTAGTTTTTTGGCCGAAAAACGGAAAAAACTAGGAACGATCATGGCTGGGCGGTGACTATGGTTCCTTAGGTCTTATTTGATAGTCCGGAAAAATTTAAGGCGATAGGGGTTCGAAGACCCGGGACCACTCGGAAGGCGTGGGCTATATCACACAAAAATATGGAATCGCGCGGAATTCTAGTTGTTTGGCCGAAAAAAGCAATAAATGAGGAACGATCATGGTGGGGCGGATACTATGGTTCCTTAGGTCGAATATGATAGTCCGGGAAAATTTTAGGCGATAGGAGTCCGGAGGTCCCGGGACCACTCGGAAGGTGTGGGCTAACACACAAAAATATGGAATCGCGCGGAATTCTAGTTGTTTGGCCGAAAAACGCAAAAAATAACGAACGATCATGGCGGGGCGGATACTATGGTTCCTTAGGTCATATTTGATTGCCCGGAAAAATTTTAGGCGATCGGAGTCCGCGGCTCTTGGGACCACTCGGAATGCGTGGGTATAGCACACGAAAATATGGGAATCGGGCGAAATTCTAGGTCTTTTTCAGTAACATGCAAAAAATGTGGAAAGATCTTGGCAGGGCGGTGACTATGGTTCCTTTGGTCTTATTTGATAGTCCGGAAAAATATTAGGCGATAGGGGTCCGGAGGTCCCGGGACCACTCGGAAGGCGTGGGCTATAACACACAAAAGTTTGAGAATCGCGCGGAATTCTAGTTGTTTGGCCGAAAAATGCAAAAAATGAGTAACGATCATGGCAGGGAGGATACTATGGTTCCTTAGGTCGTATTTGATAGTCCGGAAAAATTTTAGGCGATAGGGGTCAGGAGGTCCAGGGACCACTCGGAAGGCGTGGGCTATAACACACAAAAATATGGGAATCGTGCGGAATTCTAGTTATTTGGCCGAAAAACGCAAAAAAGAAGGAACGATCATGGCGGGGAGGATACTATGGTTCCTTAGGTCGTATTTGATGGCCCGAAAATTTTTTAGACGATCGGGGTTCGGGGTTCCTTGGACCCCTTGGAAAGCGTGGGCTAAAGCACACGAAAATATGGAAATCGCGCGGAATTCTAGTTTTTTGGCTGAAAAACGCAAAAGACTAGGAACGATCATGGCGGGGCGGTGACTATGGTTCCTTAGGCCGTATTTGATAGTCCGGAAAATTTTTAGGTGATCCGGCTCCGAGGGGCCCGACCCACTCGGAAGGCGTGGGCGATAGCACAGCAAAATATGGGAATCGGGCGGAATTCTAGTTTTTTGGCCAAAAAATGCAAAAAATGAGGAACGATCATGGGAGGCGGTGACTATGGTTCCTTAGGTCCTAATTGATGGCTCGAAAATTTTTTTCGCGATCCGAGTCCGGCGGCCCGGCCCACTCGGAAGGCGTGGGCAATAGCACACAAAAATATGATAATCGGGCGGAATTCTAGTTTTTTGGCTGAAAAATGCAATAAATGAGGAACGATCATGGCAGGGCGGTGACTATGGTTCCTTAGGTCATATTTGATGGCCTGGAAAATTTTAGGCGATCGGGGTCCACGGCTCCCGGGACCACTCGGAAGGCGTAAGCTATAGCACACTAAAATATGCAAATCGCACGGAGTTCTAGTTTTTTGGCCGAAAAATGCAAAGCATTTGGAACGATCATGGTGGGGCGGTGACTATGGTACCTTAGGTCGTATTTGATAGTCCAAAAAATTTTTAAGCGATCGGGATCCGCGGCTCCTCGGACCACTTGAAAGGCGTGGGTATAGCACATAAAAATATGAGAATCGGGCGTAATTCTAGTTTTTTGGCCGAAAAATGCAAAAAATGTGGAAAGATCTTGGCAGGGCGGTGACTATGGTTCCTTTGGTCTTATTTGATAGTCCGGAAAAATATTAGGCGATAGGGGTCCGGAGGTCCCGGGACCACTCGGAAGGCGTGGGCTATAACACACAAAAATATGGGAATCGCGCGGAATTCTAGTTGTTTGGCCGAAAAATGCATAAAATGAGGAACGATCATGGAGGGGCGGATACTATGGTTCCTTAGGTCATATTTGATAGTCCGGACAAATTTTAGGCGATTGGGGTCCGGAGACCCGGGACCACTCGGAAGGCGTGGGCTATAACACACAAATATATGGAATCACGCGGAATTCTAGTTGTTTGACCGAAAAACACAAAAAATGAGGAACGATCATGGCGGGGAGGATACTATGGTTCCTTAGGTCGTATATGATAGTCTGGAAAAATTTTAGGCGATAGGGGTCCGGAGGTCCCGGGACCACTCGGAAGGTGTGGGCTAACACACAAAAATATGGGAATCGCGCGAAATTCTAGTTGTTTGGCCGAAAAACGCAAAAAATAAGGAACGAACATGGCGGAGCAGATACTATGGTTCCTTAGGTCATATTTCATTGCCCGGAAAAATTTTAGGCGATCGGGGTCCGCGGCTCTTGGGACCACTCGGAATGCGTGGGTATAGCACACGAAAATATGGGAATCGGGCGAAATTCTAGGTCTTTTTCAGTAACATGCAAAAAATGTGGAAAGATCTTGGTAGGGCGGTGACTATGGTTCCTTTGGTCTTATTTGATAGTCCGGAAAAATATTAGGCGATAGGGGTCCGGAGGTCCCGGGACCACTCGGAAGGCGTGGGCTATAACACACAAAAATATGGGAATCGAGCGGAATTCTAGTTGTTTGGCCGAAAAATGCAAAAAATGAGGAACGATCATGGCGGGGTGGTTACTATGGTTCCTTAGGTCGTATTTGATGGCTCGAAATTTTTTTAGGCGATCGGGGTTCGGGGTTCCCGGGACCCCTTGGAAGGCGTGGGCTAAAGCACACGAAAATATGGAAATCGCGCGGAATTTTAGTTTTTTGGCTGAAAAACGCAAAAGACTAGAAACGATCATGGCGGGGCGGTGACTATGGTTCCATAGGTCGTATTTGATAGTCTGGAATATTTTTAGGCGATCCGGCTCCGGGGGGCCCAAAAATTTTAAGCTATATAGCACACTAAAATATGCAAATCCCGCGGAGTTCTAGTTTTAGGCCGAAAAATGCAAAGCATTTGGAACGATCATGGTGGGGCGGTGACTATGGTACCTTAGGTCGTATTTGATAGTCCGGAAATATTTTAGGCGATCGGGGTCCGCGGCTCCCCGGACCCTTTGGAAGGCGCGGGTATGCCATTCCGAGTGGTCCCGGGACCTCCGGACCCCTATCGCCTAATATTTTTCCGGACTATCAAATAAGACCAAAGGAACCATAGTCACCACCCTGCCAAGATCTTTCAACATTTTTTGCATGTTACTGAAAAAGACCTAGAATTTCGCCCGATTCCCATATTTTCGTGTGCTATACCCACGCATTCCGAGTGGTCCCAAGAGCCGCGGACCCCGATCGCCTAAAATTTTTTCGGGCAATCAAATACGACCTAAGGAACCATAGTATCCGCCCCGCCATGATCGTTCCTTATTTTTTGCATTTTTCGGCCAAACAACTAGAATTCCGCGCGATTCCCGTATTTTTGTGTGTTATAGCCCACACCTTCCGAGTGGTCCCGGGACCTCAGGACCCCTATCGCCTAAAATTTTTCTGGACTATCAAATATGACCTAAGGAACCATAGTCACCGCCCAGCCATGATCATTCCTCATTTATTGCATTTTTTGGCCATAATACTAGAATTCCGCCCGATTATAATATTTTTGTGTGCTATTCCCCACCCTTCCCAGTGGTTCCGGGACCCCCGGACCCCGATCGCCTAAAATTTTTCCGGGCCGTCAAATACGACCTAAGGAACCATAGTAACCGCCCCGCCATCATCGTTTCTCATTTTTTGCATTTTTCGGCCAAAAAACTAGAATTACGCCCGATTCCCATATTTTCGTGTGCTATACCCACGCCTTCCAAGTGGTCCGGGGAGCCGCGGACCCCGATCGCCTAAAATTTTTCCGGACTATCAAATACGACCTAAGGTACCATAGTCACCGCCCCACCATGATCGTTCCAAATGCTTTGCATTTTTTGGCCAAAAAACTAGAACTCCGCGCGATTTGCATATTTTCGTGTGCTATAGCTTACGCCTTCCGAGTGGTCCCGGGAGCCGTGGACCCCGATCGCCTAAAATTTTCCGGGCCATCAAATAAGACCTAAGGAACCATAGTCACCGCCCCGCCATGATCGTTCCTCATTTATTGCATTTTTCGGCCAAAAAACTAGAATTTCGCTCGATTACCATATTTTTGTGTGCTATTTCCTACGCCTTCCGAGTGGGCCGGGCCGCCGGACTCGGATCGCCTAAAAAATTTTGGGCCATCAATTAGGACCTAAGGAACCATAGTCACCGCCTCGCCATGATCGTTCCTCATTTTTTGCATTTTTTGGCCAAAAAAATAGAATTCCGCCTCATTCTCATATTTTTGTGTGCTATCGCCCCACGCCTTCCGAGTGAGTCGGGCCCCCCGGAGCCAGATCGCCTAAAAATTTTCCAGACTATCAAATACGACCTAAGGAACCATAGTCACCACCCCGCCATGATCGTTCCTAGTCTTTTGCATTTTTCAGCCAAAAAACTAGAATTCCGCGCGATTTCCATATTTTCGTGTGCTAAAAGCCCACGCCTTCCAAGTGGTCTCGGGAACCCCGAACCCCGATCGCCTAAAAAATTTCCAGGCCATCAAATACAACCTAAGGAACCATAGTATCCGCCCGGCCATGATCGTTCCTTATATTTTGCATTTTTCGGCCAAACAACTAGAATTCCGCGCGATTCCCATATTTTTGTGTGCTATAGCCCACGCCTTCCGAGTGGGCCGTGCTCCCCGCACTCGAATCACCTAAAAAGTTTTTGGGCCATCAAATAAGACTAAGGAACCATAGTCACCTTCCCGCCATGATCGTTTCTCATTTTTTGCATTTTTCGGCCAAACAACTAGAATTCCGCCCGATTCCCATATTTTCGTGTGCTATACCCACGCCTTACAAGTGGTCCCGGGTCTTCGGACCCCTATCGCCTAAAATTTTTTCGGACAATCAAATAAGACCTAAGGAACCATAGTCACCGCCCAGCCATGATCGTTCCTTATGTTTTGCGTTTTACGGCCAAACAACTAGAATTCTGCGCGATTCCCATATTTTTGTGTGTTATAGCCCACGCCTTCCGAGTGGTCCCGGGACCTCCTTACCCCTATCGCCAAAAATTTTTCCGGACTATCAAATACGACCTAAGGAACCATAGTATCCGCCACGCCATGATCGTTCCTCTTTTTTTGCGATTTTTGGCCAAACAACTAGAATTCCGCGCGATTCCCATATTTTTGTGTGTTATAGCCCACGCCTTCCGAGTGGTCCCGGGACCTCCGGACCCCTATCGCCTAATATTTTTCCGGACCATCAAATAAGACCAAAGGAACCATAGTCACCACCTTGCCAAGATCTTTCCACATTTTTTGCATGTTACTAAAAAAGACCTAGAATTTCGCCCGATTCCCATATTTTCGTGTGCTATACCCACGCATTCCGAGTGGTCCCAAGAGCCGCGGACCCTGAATGCCTAAAATTTTTCCGGGCAATCAAATACAACCTAAGGAACCATAGTATCCTCCCCGCCATGATCGTTCTTTATTTTTTGCGTTTTTCGGCCAAACAACTAGAATTCCCCGCAATTCCCATATTTTTGTGTGTTATAGCACACGCCTTCCGAGTGGTCCCGGAACCTCAGGACCCCTATCGCCTAAAATTTTTCCGGACTATCAAATATGACCTAAGGAACCATAGTCACCGCCCAGCCATGATCATACCTCATTTGTTGCGTTTTTCGGCCAAAAAACTAGAATTCCGCCCGATTACAATATTTTTGTGTGCTATTGCCCACCCTTCCCAGTGGTTCCGGGACCCCCGGACTCCGATCGCCTAAAATTTTTCCGGGCCGTCAAATACGACCTAAGGAACCATAGTAACCGCCCCGCCATCATCATTTCTCATTTTTTGCATTTTTCGGCCAAAAAACTAGAATTACGCCCGATTCCCATATTTTCGTGTGCTATACCCACGCCTTCCAAGTGGTCCGGGGAGCCCCGGACCCCGATCGCCTAAAATATTTCCGGACTATCAAATACGACCTAAGGTACCATAGTCACCGCCCCACCATGATCGTTCCAAATGCTTTGCATTTTTCGGCCAAAAAACTAGAACTCCGCGCGATTTGCATATTTTCGTGTGCTATAACTTACGCCTTCCGAGTGGTCCCGGGAGCCGTGGACCCCGATCGCCTAAAATTTTCCGGGCCATCAAATACTACTTAAGGAACCAGAGTCACAGCCCCGCCATGATCGTTCCTCATTTATTGCGTTTTTCGGCCAAAAAAATAGAATTTCGCTCGATTACCATATTTTTGTGTGCTATTGACCACGCCTTCCGAGTGGGCCGGGCCGCCAGACTCGGATCGCATAAAAACTTTTCGGGCCATCAATTAGGATCTAAGGAACCATAGTCACCGCCTCGCCATGGTCGTTCCTCATTTTTTGCATTTTTGGGCAAAAAAAATAGAATTCCGCCCGATTCCTATATTTTTGTGTGCTATCGCCCACGCCTTCCGAGTGGGTCGGGCCCCCCGGAGCCGAATCGCCTAAAATTTTTCCGGACTATCAAATACGACTTAAGGAACCATAGTCACCGCCCCGCCATGATCGTTCCTAGTCTTTTGCATTTTTCAGCCAAAAAACTAGAATTCCGCGCGATTTCCATATTTTCGTGTGCTTTAACCCACGCCTTCCAAGGGGTCCCGGGAACCCCGAACCCCGATCGCCTAAAAATTTTCTGGGCCATCAAATACGACCTAAGGAACCATAGTATCCGCCCCGCCATGATCGTTCCTGATTTTTTGCATTTTTCGGCCAAACAACTAGAATTCCGCGCGATTCCCATATTTTCGTGTGCTATAGCCCACGCCTTCCGAGTGGGCCGTGCCCGCCGCACTCAGATCACCTAAAAATTTTTTGGGCCACCAAATAAGACCTAAGGAACCATAGTCGCCTTCCCGCCATGATCGTTTCTCATTTTTTGCATTTTTCGGCCAAACAACTAGAATTCCGCCCGATTCCCATATTTTCGTGTGATATACCCACGCCTTACAAGTGGTCCCGGGTCTCCGGAACCCTATCGCCTAAAATTTTTCCGGATTATCAAATAAGACCTACGGAACCATAGTCACCGCCCAGCCATGATCGTTCCTTATTTTTTGCGTTTTTCGGCCAAACAACTAGAATTTCGCCAGATTCCCATATATTCGTGTGCTATACCCACGCCTTACAAGTGGTCCCGTGTCTCCGGACCCCTATCGCCTAAAATTTTTCCGGACTATCAAATAAGACCTAAGGAACCATAGTCACCGCCCAGCCATGATCGTTCCTTATTTTTTGCGTTTTTCGGCCAAACAACTAGAATTCCGCGCGATTCCCATATTTTTGTGTGTTATAGCCCACGGCTTCCGAGTGGTACCGGGACCTCCTGACCCCTATCGCCTAAAATTTTTCCGGACTATCAAATATGACCTAAGGAACCATAGTATCCGCCCTGCCATGATCGTTCCTCCTTTTTTGCGTTTTTCAGCCAAACAACTAGAATTTCGCGCGATTCCCATATTTTTGTGTGTTATAGCCCACGCCTTCCGAGTGGTCCCGGGACCTCCGGACCCCTATCTCCTAATATTTTTCCGGACTATCAAATAAGACCAAAGGAACCATAGTCACCACCCTGCCAAGATCTTTCCACATTATTTGCATGTTACTGAAAAAGACCTAGAATTCCGCGCGATTCCCAATTTTTTGTGTGTTATAGCACACGCCTTCCGAGTGGTCCCGGGACCTCAGGACCCCTATCGCCTAAAATTTTTCCGGCCTATCAAATATGACCTAAGGAACCATAGTCACCGCCCAGCCATGATCATACCTCATTTGTTGCGTTTTTCGGCCAAAAAACTAGAATTCCGCCCGATTATAATATTTTTGTGTGCTATTGCCCACCCTTCCCAGTGGTTCCGGGACCCCCGGACTCCGATCGCCTAAAATTTTTTCGGGCCGTCAAATACGACCTAAGGAACCATAGTAACCGCCCCGCCATCATCATTTCTCATTTTTTGCATTTTTCGGCCAAAGAACTAGAATTACGCCCGATTCCCATATTTTCGTGTGCTATACCCACGCCTTCCAAGTGGTCCGGGGAGCCCCGGACCCCGATCGCCTAAAATATTTCCGGACTATCAAATACGACCTAAGGTACCATAGTCACCGCCCCACCATGATCGTTCCAAATGCTTTGCATTTTTTGGCCAAAAAACTAGAACTCCGCGCGATTTGCATATTTTCGTCTGCTATAGCTTACGCCTTCCGAGTGGTCCCGGGAGCCGTGGACCCCGATCGCCTAAAATTTTTCGAGCGATCAAATAAGACCTAAGGAACCATAGTCACCGCCCCGCCATGATCGTTCCAAATGCTATTGCGTTTTTCGGCCAAAAAACTAGAATTTCGCTCGATTACCATATTTTTGTGTGCTATTGTCCACGCCTTCCGAGTGGGCCGGGCCCCCCGGAGCCGGATCGCCTAAAATTTTTTCGGACTATCAAAAACGACCTAAGGAACCATAGTCACCGCCCCGCCATGATCGTTCGTAGTCTTTTGCATTTTCAGCCAAAAAACTAGAATTCCGCGCGATTTCCATATTTTCGTGTGCTTTAGCCCACGCTTTCCAAGGGGTCCCGGGAACCACGAACCCCGATCGCCTAAAAATTTTCCGGGCCATCAAATACGACCTAAGGTACCATAGTATCCGCCCCGCCATGATCGTTCCTTATTTTTTGCGTTTTTCGGCCAAACAACTAGAATTCCGCGCGATTCCCATATTTTCGTGTGCTATAGCCCACGCCTTCCGAGTGGGTCGTGCCCCCCGCACTCGGATCACCTAAAAAGTTTTTGGGCCATCAAATAAGACCTAAGGAACCATGGTTACCTTCCCGACATGATCGTTTCTAATTTTTTGCATTTATCGGCCAAACAACTAGAATTCCCCCCGATTCCCATATTTTCGTGAGCTATACCCACGCCTTACAAGTGGTCCCGGGTCTCCGGACCCCTATCGCCTAAAATTTTTCTGGTCTATCAAATAAGACCTGAGGAACCATAGTCACGGCCCAGCCATGATTGTTCCTTAGGTTTTGCGTTTTTCGGCCAAACAACTAGAATTCCGCGCGATTCCCATATTTTTGTGTGTTATAGCCCACGCCTTCCGAGTGGTCCCGGGACCTCAGGACCCCTATCGCCTAAAATTTTTCCGGACTATCAAATATGACCTAAGGAACCATAGTCACCGCCCAGCCATGATCATTCCTCATTTGTTACGTTTTTCGGCCAAAAAACTAGAATTTCGCCCGATTACAATATTTTTGAGTGCTATTGCCCACCCTTCCCAGTGGTTCCGGGACCCCCGGATCCGATCGCCTAAAAGTTTTCCGGACTACCAAATATGACCTAAGGTACCATAGTCACCGCCCCACCATGATCGTTCCAAATGCTTTGCATTTTTTGGCCAAAAAACTAGAACTCCGCGGGATTTGGATATTTTCGTGTGCTATAGCTTACGCCTTCCGAGTGGTCCGGGGAGCCGTGGACCCCGATCGCCTACAATTTTCCGGGCCATCAAATAAGACCTAAGGAACCATAGTCACCGCCCCGCCATGATCGTTCCTCATTTATTGCGTTTTTCGGCCAAAAAACTAGAATTTCGCTCGATTATCATATTTTTGTGTGCTATTGCCAACGCCTTCCGAGTGGGCCGGGCCGCCGGACTCGGATCGCCTAAAAACTTTTCGGGCCATCAATTAGGACCTAAGGAACCATAGTCACCGCCTTGCCATGATCGTTCCTCATTTTTTGCATTTTTTGGCCAAAAAATAGAATTCCGCCCGATTCCCATATTTTTGTGTGCTATCACCCACACCTTCCGAGTGGGTCGGGACCCCCGAAGCCGGATCGCCTAAAATTTTTTCGGACTATCAAATACGACCTAAGGAACCATAGTCACCGCCCCGCCATGATCGTTCCTAGTCTTTTGCATTTTTCAGCCAAAAAACTAGAATTCCGCGCGATTTCCATATTTTCGTGTACTTTAGCCCACGCCTTCCAAGGGGTCCCGGGAACCCCGAACCCCGATCGCCTAAAAATTTTCCGGGCCATCAAATACGACCTAAGGAACCATAGTATCCTCCCCGCCATGATCGTTCCTTTTTTTTTGCGTTTTCGGCCAAACAACTAGAATTCCGCGCGATTCCCATATTTTCGTGTGCTATAGGCCACGCCTTCCGAGTGGACCATGCCCCCCGCACTCGGATCACCTAAAAAGTTTTTGGGCCATCAAATAAGACCTAAGAAACCATAGTCACCTTCCCGCCATGATTGTTTCTCATTTTTTCCATATTTCGGCAAAACAACTAGAATTCCGCCCGATTCCCATATTTTTGTGTGCTATACCCACGCCTTACAAGTGGTCCCGGGTCCCCGGACCCCTATCGCCTAAAATATTTTCAGACTATCAAATAAGACCTAAGGAACAATAGTCACCGCATAGCCATGATCATTCCTTATTTTTTACGTTTTTCGGCCAAACAACTAGAATTCCGCGCGATTCCCACATTTTTGTGTGTTATAGCCCACGCCTTCCGAGTGGTCTCGGGACCTCCTGACCCCTATCGCCTAAAATTTTTCCGGACTATCAAATACGACCTAAGGAACCATAGTCACCGCCCCGCCATGATCGTTCCTAGTCTTCTGCATTTTTCAGCCAAAAAACTAGAATTCCGCGCGATTTCCATATTTTCGTGTACTTTAGCCCACGCCTTCCAAGGGGTCCCGGGAACCCCGAACCCCGATTGCCTAAAAAATTTCCGGGCCATCAAATACGACCTAAGGAACCATAGTAATCACCCCACCATGATCGTTCCTTATTTTTTGCGTTTTTCAGCCAAACAACTAGAATTCCGCGCGATTCCCATATTTTTGTGTGTTATAGCCCACGCCTTCTAAGTGGTCCCGGGACCTCCTGACCCCTATCGCCTAAAATTTTTCCGGACTATCAAATACGACCTAAGGAACCATAGTATCCGCCCCGCCATGTTCGTTCCTCATTTTTTGCATTTTTCGGCCAAAAAACTAGAATTACGCCCGATTCCCATATTTTTGTGTGTTATAGCCTAAGCCTTCCGAGTGGTCCCGGGACCTCCGGACCCCTATCGCCTAATATTTTTCTGGACTATCAAATAAGACCAAAGGAACCATAGTCACCGCCCTGTCAAGATCTTTCCACATTTTTTTGCATGTTACTGAAAAAGACCTAGAATTTCGCCCGATTCCCATATTTTCGTGTGCTATACCCACGCATTCCGAGTGGTCTCAAGAGCCGCGGACCCCGATCGCCAAAAAATTTTCCGGGCAATCAAATACGACCTAAGGAACCATAGTATCCGCCCCGCCATGATCATTCCTCATTTGTTGCGTTTTTCGGCCAAAAAACTAGAATTCCACCCGATTACAATATTTTTGTGTGCTATTGCCCACCCTTCCGAGTGGTTCCGGGACCCCCGGACCCCGATCGCCTAAAATTTTTCCGGGCCATCAAATACGACTTAAGGAACCATAGTAACCACCCTGCCAAGATCTTTCCACATTTTTTGCATGTTACTGAAAAATACCTAGAATTTCGCCCGATTCCCATATTTTCGTGTGCTATACCCACGCATTCCGAGTGGTCCCAAGAGCCGCGGACCCCGATCGCCTAAAATTTTTCCGAGCAATCAAATATGACCTAAGGAACCATAGTATCCGCCCCGCCATGATCGTTCCTTATTTTTTGCGTTTTTCTGCCAAACAACTAGAATTTCGCGCGATTCCCATAATTTTGTGTGTTATAGCCCACACCTTCCCAGTGGTCCCGGGACCTCAGGATCCCTATCGCCTAAAATTTTTCCGGACTATCAAATATGACCTAAGGAACCATAGTCACCGCCCAGCCATGATCATTCCTCATTTGTTGCGTTTTTTCGTCCAAAAAACTAGATTTCCGCCCGATTACAATATTTTTGTATGCATAGCCCAACCTTCCCAGTGGTTCCGGGAACCCCGGACCCCGATCGCCTAAAATTTTTCCGGGCCGTCAAATACGACCTAAGGAACCATAGTAACTGCCCCGCCATCATCGTTTTTCATTTTTTGCATTTTTCGGCCAAAAAACTAGAATTATGCCCGATTCCCATATTTTCGTGTGCTATACCCACGCCTTCCAAGGGGTCCGGGGAGCCGCGGACCCTGATCGCCTAAAAATTTTCCGGACTATAGGACACGAAAATATGGGAATCGCGCGGAATTCTAGTTTTTTGGCCGAAAAACAGAAAAAACTAGGAACGATCATGGCTGGGCGGTGACTATGGTTCCTTTGGTCTTATTAGATAGTCCGAAAAAATTTTAGGCGATAGGGGTCCGGAGACCCGGGACCACTCGGAAGGCGTGGGCTATAACACACAAAAATATGGGATCGCGCGGAATTCTAGTTGTTTGGCCGAAAAACACAAAAAATGAGGAACGATCATGGCGGGGCGGATACTATGGTTCCTTAGGTCGTATTTTATAGTTCGGAAAAATTTTAGGCGATAGGGGTCCGGAGGTCCCGGGACCACTCGGAAGGTGTGGGCTATATAACACACAAAAATATGGGAATCGCGCGGAATTCTAGTTTTTTGGCCAAAAAATGCAAAAAATGAGGAACGATCATGGCGAGGCGGTGACTATAGTTCCTTAGGTCTTAATTGATGTCCCGAAAATTTTTTAGGTGATCCGAGACCGGCGGCCCGGCCCACTCGAAAGGCGTGGGCAATAGCACACAAAAATATGGTAATCGAGCAGAATTTTAGTTTTTTGGCCGAAAAACGCAATAAATGAGGAACGATCATGGCGGGGCGGTGACTATGGTTCCTTAGGTTGTATTTGATGGCTCGGAAAAATTTTAGGTGATAGGGGTCCACGGCTCCCGGGACCACTCGGAAGGTGTAAGCTATAGCACACTAAAATATGCAAATCGCGCAGAGTTCTATTTTTTGGCCGAAAAATGCAAAGCATTTGGAACGATCATGGTGGGGCGGTGACTATGGTACCTTAGGTCGTATTTGATAGTTCGAAAAATTTTTAGGCGATCGGGGTCCGCGGCTCCCTGGACCACTTGGAAGGTGTGGGTATAGCACACGAAAATATGGGAATCGGGCGTAATTCTAGTTTTTTGGCCGAAAAATGCAAAAAATGAGAAACGATGATGGCGGGGCGGTTACTATGGTTCCTTAGGTCGTATTTGACGGCCCGGAAAATTTTTAGGCGATCGGGGTTCGGGGATCCCGGAACCACTTGGAAGGGTGGGCAATAGCACACAAAAATATTGTAATCGGGCGGAATTCTAGTTTTTTGGCCAAAAAATGCAACAAATGAGGAATGATCATGGCTGGGAGGTGACTATGGTTCCTTAGGTCATATTTGATAGTCCGGAAAAATTTTAGGCGATAGGGGTCCGGAGTTCCTGGGTTCACTTGGAAGGCGTGGGCTATAGGACACGAAAACATGGGAATCGCGCGGAATTCTAGTTTTTTGGCCGAAAAATAGAAAAAACTAGGAACGATCATGACTGGGCGGTGACTATGGTTCCTTAGGTCTTATTTGATAGTCCGAAAAAATTTTAGGTGATAGGGGTCTGGAGACCCGGGACCACTCGGAAGGCGTGGGCTAAAACACACAAAAATATGAGACCGCGCGGAATTCTAGTTGTTTGGCCGAAAAACACAAAAAATGAGGAACGATCATGGCTGGGCGGTGACTATGGTTCCTTAGGTCGTATTTGATAGTCCGGAAAAATTTTAGGCGATAGGGGTCCGGAGTTCCCGGGTTCACTTGGAAGGCGTGGGCTATAGGACACGAAAATATGGGAATCGCGCGGAATTCTAGTTTTTTGGCCGAAAAATAGAAAAAACTAGGAACGATCATGACTGGGCGGTGACTATGGTTCCTTAGGTCTTATTTGATAGTCCGAAAAAATTTTAGGTGATAGGGGTCTGGAGACCCGGGACCACTCGGAAGGCGTGGGCTAAAACACACAAAAATATGAGACCGCGCGGAATTCTAGTTGTTTGGCCGAAAAACACAAAAAATGAGGAACGATCATGGTGGAGCGGATACTATGGTTCCTTAGGTCGTATTTGATAGTCCGGAAAAATTTTAGGCGATAGGGGTCAGGAGGTCCCGGGACCACTCGGAAGGTGTGGGCTATATAGTACACTAAAATATGGGAATCGCGCGGAATTCTAGTTGTTTGGCCGAAAAACGCAAAAAATAAGGAACGATCATGGCGGGGCGGATACTATGGTTCCTTAGGTCGTATTTGATTGCCCGGAAAATTTTTTGGCGATCGGGGTCCGCGGCTCTTGGGACCACTCGGAATTCGTGGGTATAGCACACGAAAATATGGGAATCGGGCGAAATTCTAGGTCTTTTTCAATAACATGCAAAAAAATGTGGAAAGATCTTGACAGGGCGGTGACTATGGTTCCTTTGGTCTTATTTGATAGTCCAGAAAAATATTAGGCGATAGGGGTCCGGAGGTCCCGGGACCACTCGGAAGGCTTAGGCTATAACACACAAAAATATGGGAATCGGGCGTAATTCTAGTTTTTTGGCCGAAAAATGCAAAAAATGAGGAACGAACATGGCGGGGCGGATACTATGGTTCCTTAGGTCGTATTTGATAGTCCGGAAAAATTTTAGGCGATAGGGGTCAGGAGGTCCCGGGACCACTTAGAAGGCGTGGGCTATAACACACAAAAATATGGGAATCGCGCGGAATTCTAGTTGTTTGGCTGAAAAACGCAAAAAATAAGGAACGATCATGGTGGGGTGATTACTATGATTCCTTAGGTCGTATTTGATGGCCCGGAAATTTTTTAGGCAATCGGGGTTCGGGGTTCCCGGGACCCCTTGGAAGGCGTGGGCTAAAGCACACGAAAATATGGAAATCGCGCGAAATTCTAGTTTTTTGGCTGAAAAACGCAAAAGACTAGGAACGATCATGGCGGGGTGGTGACTATGGTTCCTTAGGTAGTATTTGATAGTCCGGAAATTTTTAGGCGATCCGGCTCTGGGGGGCCCGACCCACTCGGAAGGCGTGGGCGATAGCACACAAAAATATGGGAATCCGGCGGAATTCTAGTTTTTTGGCCAAAAAATGCAAAAAATGAGGAACGATCATGGCGAGGTGGTGACTATGGTTCCTTAGGTCTTAATTGATGGCCCAAAATTTTTTTAGGCGATCCGAGACCGGCGGCCCGGCCCACTCGGAAGGCGTGGGCAATAGCACACAAAAATATGGTAATCGAGCGGAATTCTAGTTTTTTGGCCGAAAAACGCAATAAATGAGGAACAATCATGGCGGGGCGGTGACTATGGTTCCTTAGGTCTTATTTGATGGTCCGGAAAACTTTAGGCGATTGGGGTCCACGGCTCCCGGGATCACTCGGAAGGAGTAAGCTATAGCACACTAAAATATGCAAATCGCGCGGAGTTCTAGTTTTTTGGCCGAAAAATGCAAAGCATTTGGAACGATCATGGTGGGGCGGTGACTATGGTACCTTAGGTCGTATTTGATAGTCCTGAAAAATTTTAGGCGATCGGGGTCTGCGGCTCCCCGGACCACTTGGAAGGCGTGGGTATAGCACACGAAAATATGGGAATCGGGCGTAATTCTAGTTTTTTGGCCGAAAAATGCAAAAAATGAGGAACGATCATGGCTAGGCGGTGACTATGGTTCCTTAGGCCTTATTTGATAGTTCGAAAAATTTTTAGGCGATAGGGGTCCGGAGACCCGGGACCACTCGGAAGGTGTGGGCTATAACACACAAAAATATGGGAATCGCGCGGAATTCTAGTTGTTTGGCCGAAAAACGCAAAAAATGAGGAACGATCATGGTGGGGTGGTTTCTATGGTTCCTTAGGTCGTATTTGATGGCCCAGAAATATTTTAGGCGATCGGGGTTCGGGGTTCCCGGGACCCCTTGGAAGGCGTGGGCTAAAGCACACCAAAATATGGAAATCGCGCGAAATTCTAGTTTTTTGGCTGAAAAACGCAAAAGACTAGGAATGATCATGGCTGGGCGGTGACTATGGTTCCTTAGGTCGTATTTGATAGTACGGAAAATTTTTAGGCGATCCGGCTCCGGGGGCCCGACCCACTCGGAAGGAGTGGGCGATAGCACACAAAAATATGGGAATCGGCGGAATTCTAGTTTTTTGGCCAAAAAATGCAAAAACTGAGGAACGATCATGGCGAGGTGGTGACTATGGTTCCTTAGGTCTTAATTGATGGCCCGAAAATCTTTTAGGCGATCCGAGACCGGCGGCCCGGCCCACTCGAAAGGCATGGGCAATAGCACACAAAAATATGGTAATCGAGCGGAATTCTAGTTTTTTGGCCAAAAAACGCAATGAATGAGGAACGATCATGGCGGGGCAGTGACTATGGTTCCTTAGGTCATATTTGATGGCCCGGAAAATTTTAGGCTATCGGGGTCCACGGCTCCCGGGACCACTCGGAAGGCGTAAGCTATAGCACACTAAAATATGCAAATCGCGCGGAGTTCTAGTTTTTTGGCCGAAAAATGCAAAGCATTTGGAACGATCATGGTGGGGCGGAGACTATGGTACCTTAGGTCGTATTTGATAGTCCGGAAAAATTTTAGGCGATCGGGGTTCGCGGCTCCCCGGACCACTTGGAAGGCGTGGGTATAGCACACGAAAATATGGGAATCGGGCGTAATTCTAGTTTTTTGGCCGAAAAATGCAAAAAATGAGGAACGAACATGGCGGGGCGGATACTATGGTTCCTTAGGTCGTATTTGATAGTCCGGAAAAATTTTAGGCGATAGGGGTCAGGAGGTCCCGGGACCACTTAGAAGGCGTGGGCTATAACACACAAAAATATGGGAATCGCGCGGAATTCTAGTTGTTTGGCTGAAAAACGCAAAAAATAAGGAACGATCATGGTGGGGTGATTACTATGGTTCCTTAGGTCGTATTTGATGGCCCAGAAATTTTTTAGGCAATCGGGGTTCGGGGTTCCCGGGACCCTTGGAAGGCGTGGGCTAAAGCACACGAAAATATGGAAATCGCGCGAAATTCTAGTTTTTTGGCTGAAAAACGCAAAAGACTAGGAACGATCATGGCAGGGCGGTGACTATGGTTCCTTAGGTAGTATTTGATAGTCCGGAAATTTTTTAGGCGATCCGGCTCTGGGGGGCCCGACCCACTCGGAAGGCGTGGGCGATAGCACACAAAAATATGGGAATCCGGCGGAATTCTAGTTTTTTGGCCAAAAAATGCAAAAAATGAGGAACGATCATGGCGAGGTGGTGACTATGGTTCCTTAGGTCTTAATTGATGGCCCAAAATTTTTTTAGGCGATCCGAGACCGGCGGCCCGGCCCACTCGGAAGGCGTGGGCAATAGCACACAAAAATATGGTAATCGAGCGGAATTCTAGTTTTTTGGCCGAAAAACGCAATAAATGAGGAACAATCATGGCGGGGCGGTGACTATGGTTCCTTAGGTCTTATTTGATGGTCCGGAAAACTTTAGGCGATTGGGGTCCACGGCTCCCGGGATCACTCGGAAGGAGTAAGCTATAGCACACTAAAATATGCAAATCGCGCGGAGTTCTAGTTTTTTGGCCGAAAAATGCAAAGCATTTGGAACGATCATGGTAGGGCGGTGACTATGGTACCTTAGGTCATATTTGATAGTCCTGAAAAATTTTAGGCGATCGGGGTCTGCGGCTCCCCGGACCACTTGGAAGGCGTGGGTATAGCACACGAAAATATGGGAATCGGGCGTAATTCTAGTTTTTTGGCCGAAAAATGCCAAAAATGAGGAACGATCATGGCTAGGCAGTGACTATGGTTCCTTAGGCCTTATTTGATAGTTCGAAAAAATTTTAGGCGATAGGGGTCCGGAGACCCGGGACCACTCGGAAGGTGTGGGCTATAACACACAAAAATATGGGAATGGCGCGGAATTCTAGTTGTTTGGCCGAAAAACGCAAAAAATGAGGAACGATCATGGTGGGGTGGTTTCTATGGTTCCTTAGGTCGTATTTGATGGCCCAGAAATATTTTAGGCGATCGGGGTTCGGGGTTCCCGGGACCCCTTGGAAGGCGTGGGCTAAAGCACACCAAAATATGGAAATCGCGCGAAATTCTAGTTTTTGGCTGAAAAACGCAAAAGACTAGGAATGATCATGGCTGGGCAGTGACTATGGTTCCTTAGGTCGTATTTGATAGTACAGAAAATTTTTAGGCGATCCGGCTCCGGGGGGCCGACCCACTCGGAAGGAGTGGGCGATAGCACACAAAAATATGGCAATCGGCGGAATTCTAGTTTTTTGGCCAAAAAATGCAAAAACTGAGGAACGATCATGGCGAGGTGGTGACTATGGTTCCTTAGGTCTTAATTGATGGCCCAAAAATCTTTTAGGCGATCCGAGACCGGTGGCCCGGCCCACTCGGAAGGCGTGGGCAATAGCACACAAAAATATGGTAATCGAGCGGAATTCTAGTTTTTTGGCCGAAAAACGCAATAAATGAGGAACGATCATGGCGGGGCGGTGACTATGGTTCCTTAGGTCATATTTGATGGCCCGGAAAATTTTAGGCGATCGGGGTCCACGGCTCCCGGGACCACTCGGAAGGCGTAAGCTATAGCACACTAAAATATGCAAATCGCGCGGAGTTCTAGTTTTTTGGCCGAAAAATGCAAAGCATTTGGAACGATCATGGTGGGGCGGTGACTATGGTACCTTAGGTCGTATTTGATAGTCCGGAAAAATTTTAGGCGATCGGGGTTCGCGGCTCCCCGGACCACTTGGAAGGCGTGGGTATAGCACACGAAAATATGGGAATCACGCGTAATTCTAGTTTTTTGGCTGAAAAATGCAAAAAATGAGGAACGAACATGGCAGGGCGGATACTATGGTTCCTTAGGTCGTAGTTGATAGTCCTGAAAAATTTTAGGCGATAGGGGTCAGGAGGTCCCGGGACCACTTAGAAGGCGTGGGCTATAACACACAAAAATATGGGAATCGCGCGGAATTCTAGTTGTTTGGCTGAAAAACGCAAAAAATAAGGAACGATTATGGTGGGGTGGTTACTATGGTTCCTTAGGTCGTATTTGATGGCCCGAAAAATTTTTAGGCAATCGGGGTTCGGGGTTCCCGGGAGCCCTTGGAAGGCGTGGGCTAAAGCACACGAAAATATGGAAATCGCGCAAAATTCTAGTTTTTTGGCTGAAAAACGCAAAAGACTAGGAACGATCATGGCGGGGCGGTGACTATGGTTCCTTAGATCGTATTTAATAGTCCGGAAAAATTTTAGGCGATCCGGCTCCCGGTAGCCCGACCCACTTGGAAGGCGTGGGCGATAGCACACAAAAATATGGGAATCGGGCGGAATTCTAGTTTTTTGGGCCAAAAAATGCAAAAAATGAGGAACGATCATGGCGAGGCGGTGACTATGGTTCCTTAGGTCCTAATTGATGTCCCGAAAAGTTTTTAGGCGATCCGAGTTCGGCGGCCCGGCCCACTCGGAAGGCGTGGGCAATAGCACACAAAAATATGGTAATCGAGCGGAATTCTAGTTTTTTGGCCGAAAAATGCCATAAATGAGGTACGATCAAGGTGGGGCGGTGACTATGGTTCCTTAGGTCGTATTTGATGGCCCGGAAAATTTTAGGCGATCGGGGTCCACGGCTCCTGGGACCACTCGGAAGGCGTAAGCTATAGCACACTAAAATATGAAAATCGCGCGGAGTTCTAGTTTTTTGGCCGAAAAATGCAAAGCATTTGGATCGATAATGGTGTGGCGGTGACTATGGTACCTTAGGTCGTATTTGATAGTGCGGAAAAATTTTAGGCCATTGGGGTCCGTGGCCCCCCGGACCACTTGGAAGGCGTGGGTATAGCACACGAAAATATGGGAATCGAGCGTAATTCTAGTTTTTTGGCCGAAAATTGAAAAAATGAGAAACGATGATGGCGGGGCGGTTACTATGGTTCCTTAGGTCGTATTTGACGGGTCGGAAAAATTTTAGGCGATAGGGGTCCGGAGTTCCCGGGTTCACTTGGAAGGCGTGGGCTATAGGACACAAAAATATGGGAATAGCGCGGAATTCTAGTTTTTTGGCCGAAAAACGGAAAAAACTAGGAACGATCATGGCTGGGAGGTGACTATGGTTCCTTAGGTCTTATTTGATAGTCCGGAAAATTTTTAGGCGATAGGGGTCCGGAGACCCGGGACCAGTCGGAAGGCGTGGGCTATAACACACAAAAATATGGGATCGCGCGGAATTCTAGTTCTTTGGCCGAAAAACACAAAAAATGAGGAACGATCATGGCGGGGTGGATACTATGGTTCCTTAGGTCGTATTTGATAGTCCGGAAAATTTTTAGGCGATAGGGGTTCGGAGGTCCCGGGACCACTCGGACGGTGTGGGCTATAACACACAAAAATATGGGAATCGTGCGGAATTCTAGTTGTTTGGCCGAAAAACGCAAAAAATAAGGAACGATCATGGCGGGGAGGATACTATGGTTCCTTAGGTCGTATTTGATTGCCCGGAAAAATTTTAGGCGATCGGGGTCCGCGGCTCTTGGGACCACTCAGAATGCGTTGGTATAGCACACGAAAATATGGGAATCGGGCGTAATTCTAGTGTTTTTGCCGAAAAATGAAAAAAATGAGAAACGATGATGGCAGGGCGGTTACTATGGTTCCTTTGGTCGTATTTGATGGCCCGGAAAAAATTTAGGCGATCGGGGTCCGGGGGTCCCGGAACCACTCGGAAGGCGTGGGCTATAACACACAAAAATATGGGAATCGCGCGGAATTCTAGTTGTTTGGCCGAAAAATGCAAAAAATGAGGAATGATCATGGCTGGGCGGTGACTATGGTTCCTTAGGTCGTATTTGATAGTCCGGAAAAATATTAGGCGATAGGGGTCCGGAGATCCCGGGACCACTCGGAAGGCGTGGGCTATAACACACAAAAATATGGGAATCGCGCGGAATTCTAGTTGTTTGGCCGAAAAATGCAAAAAATGAGGAACGATCATGGCGGGGCGGATACTATGGTTCCTTAGGTCGTATTTGATAGTCCGGAAAAATTTTAGGCGATAGGGGTCAGGAGGTCCCGGGACCACTCGGAAGGCGTGGGCTATAACACACAAAAATATGGGAATCGGGCGGAATTCTAGTTGTTTGGCCAAAAAATGCAAAAAATGAGGAACGATCATGGCGAGGAGGTGACTATGGTTCCTTAGGTCTTAATTGATGGCCCGGAAAATTTTTAGGCGATCCGAGACCGGCGGCCCGGCCCACTCGGAAGGCGTGGGCAATAGCACACAAAAATATGGTAATCGAGCGGAATTCTAGTTCTTTGGCCGAAAAACGCAATAAATGAGGAACGATCATGGCGGGGCGGTGACTATGGTTCCTTAGGTCGTATTTTATGGCCCGGAAAATTTTAGGCGATTGGGGTCCACGGATCCCGGGACCACTCGGAAGGCGTAAGCTATAGCACACTAAAATATGCATATCGCGTGGAGTTCTAGTTTTTTGGCCAAAAAATGCAAAGCATTTGGAAAGATCATGGTGTGGCGGTGACTATGGTACCTTAGGTCGTATTTGATAGTCCGGAAAAATTTTAGGCGATCGGGGTCCGCGGCTCCCCGGACCACTTGGAAGGCGTGGGTATATCACACGAAAATATGGGAATCGGGCGTAATTCTAGTTTTTTTGCCGAAAAATGAAAAAAATGAGAAACGATGATGGCAGGGCGGTTACTATGGTTCCTTAGGTCATATTTAACGGCCCATAAATATTTTAGGCAATCGGGGTCCGGGGGTCCCGGAACCACTTTGAAGGGTGGGCAATAGCACACAAAAATATTGTAATCGGGCGGAATTCTAGTTTTTTGGCCGAAAAACGCAACAAATGAGGAATGATCATGGCTGGGCGTTGACTATGGTTCCTTAGGTCGTATTTGATAGTCCGGAAAAATATTAGGCGATAGGGGTCCGGAGGTCCCGGGACCACTCGGAAGGCGTGGGCTATAACACACAAAAATATGGGAATCGCACGTAATTCTAGTTGTTTGGCCGAAAAATGCAAAAAATGAGGAACGATCATGGCGGGGCGGATACTATGGTTCCTTAGGTCGTATTTGATAGTCCGGAAAAATTTTAGGCGATAGGGGTCAGGAGGTCCCGGGACCACTCGGAAGGCGTGGGAACACACAAAAATATGGGAATCGGGCGGAATTCTAGTTGTTTGGCCGAAACACGCAAAAAATGAGGAACGATCATGGCAGGGTGGTTACTATGGTTCCTTAGGTCGTATTGGATAGCCCGGAAAAGTTTTAGGCGATCGGGGTTCGGGGTTCCCGGGACCCCTAGGAAGGCGTGGGCTAAAGCACACGAAAATATGGAAATCGCGCGAAATTCTAGTTTTTTGGCTGAAAAACGCAAAAGACTAGGAACGATCATGGCGGGGCGGTGACTATGGTTCCTTAGGTCGTGTTTGATAGTCCGGAAAATTTTTAGGCGATCCGGCTCTGGGGGGCCCGACCCACTCGGAAGGCGTGGGCGATAGCACACAAAAATATGGGAATCCGGCGGAATTCTAGTTTTTTGGCCAAAAAATGCAAAAAATGAGGAACGATCATGGCGAGGTGGTGACTATGGTTCCTTAGGTCTTAATTGATGGCCCAAAATTTTTTTAGGCGATCCGAGACCGGCGGCCCGGCCCACTCGGAAGGCGTGGGCAATAGCACACAAAAATATGGTAATCGAGCGGAATTCTAGTTTTTTGGCCGAAAAACGCAATAAATGAGGAACAATCATGGCGGGGCGGTGACTATGGTTCCTTAGGTCTTATTTGATGGTCCGGAAAACTTTAGGCGATTGGGGTCCACGGCTCCCGGGATCACTCGGAAGGAGTAAGCTATAGCACACTAAAATATGCAAATCGCGCGGAGTTCTAGTTTTTTGGCCGAAAAATGCAAAGCATTTGGAACGATCATGGTGGGGCGGTGACTATGGTACCTTAGGTCATATTTGATAGTCCTGAAAAATTTTAGGCGATCGGGGTCTGCGGCTCCCCGGACCACTTGGAAGGCGTGGGTATAGCACACGAAAATATGGGAATCGGGCGTAATTCTAGTTTTTTGGCCGAAAAATGCAAAAAATGAGGAACGATCATGGCTAGGCGGTGACTATGGTTCCTTAGGCCTTATTTGATAGTTCGAAAAAATTTTAGGCGATAGGGGTCCGGAGACCCGGGACCACTCGGAAGGTGTGGGCTATAACACACAAAAATATGGGAATCGTGCGGAATTCTAGTTGTTTGGCCGAAAAACGCAAAAAATGAGGAACGATCATGGTGGGGTGGTTTCTGTGGTTCCTTAGGTCGTATTCGATGGCCCAGAAATATTTTAGGCGATCGGGGTTCGGGGTTCCCGGGACCCCTTGGAAGGCGTGGGCTAAAGCACACCAAAATATGGAAATCGCGCGAAATTCTAGTTTTTGGCTGAAAAACGCAAAAGACTAGGAATGATCATGGCTGGGCGGTGACTATGGTTCCTTAGGTCGTATTTGATAGTACGGAAAATTTTTAGGCGATCCGGCTCCGGGGGGCCGACCCACTCGGAAGGAGTGGGCGATAGCACACAAAAATATGGCAATCGGCGGAATTCTAGTTTTTTGGCCAAAAAATGCAAAAACTGAGGAACGATCATGGCGAGGTGGTGACTATGGTTCCTTAGGTCTTAATTGATGGCCCAAAAATCTTTTAGGCGATCCGAGACCGGTGGCCCGGCCAACTCGGAAGGCATGGGCAATAGCACACAAAAATATGGTAATCGAGCGGAATTCTAGTTTTTTGGCCAAAAAACGCAATGAATGAGGAACGATCATGGCGGGGCGGTGACTATGGTTCCTTAGGTCATATTTGATGGCCCGGAAAATTTTAGGCGATCGGGGTCCACGGCTCCCGGGACCACTCGGAAGGCGTAAGCTATAGCACACTAAAATATGCAAATCGCGCGGAGTTCTAGTTTTTTGGCCGAAAAATGCAAAGCATTTGGAACGATCATGGTGGGGCGGTGACTATGGTACCTTAGGTCGTATTTGATAGTCCGGAAAAATTTTAGGCGATCGGGGTTCGCGGCTCCCCGGACCACTTGGAAGGCGTGGGTATAGCACACGAAAATATGGGAATCGGGCGTAATTCTAGTTTTTTGGCTGAAAAATGCAAAAAATGAGGAACGAACATGGCGGGGCGGATACTATGGTTCCTTAGGTCGTATTTGATAGTCCTGAAAAATTTTAGGCGATAGGGGTCAGGAGGTCCCGGGACCACTTAGAAGGCGTGGGCTATAACACACAAAAATATGGGAATCGCGCGGAATTCTAGTTGTTTGGCTGAAAAACGCAAAAAATAAGGAACGATTATGGTGGGGTGGTTACTATGGTTCCTTAGGTCGTATTTGATGGCCCGAAAAATTTTTAGGCAATCGGGGTTCGGGGTTCCCGGGAGCCCCTTGGAAGGCGTGGGCTAAAGCACACGAAAATATGGAAATCGCGCAAAATTCTAGTTTTTTGGCTGAAAAACGCAAAAGACTAGGAACGATCATGGCGGGGCGGTGACTATGGTTCCTTAGATCGTATTTAATAGTCCGAAAAAATTTTAGGCGATCCGACTCCCGGTAGCCCGACCCACTTGGAAGGCGTGGGCGATAGCACACAAAAATATGGGAATCGGGCGGAATTCTAGTTTTTTGGGCCAAAAAATGCAAAAAATGAGGAACGATCATGGCGAGGCGGTGACTATGGTTCCTTAGGTCCTAATTGATGTCCCGAAAAGTTTTTAGGCGATCCGAGTTCGGCGGCCCGGCCCACTCGGAAGGCGTGGGCAATAGCACACAAAAATATGGTAATCGAGCGGAATTCTAGTTTTTTGGCCGAAAAATGCCATAAATGAGGTACGATCAAGGTGGGGCGGTGACTATGGTTCCTTAGGTCGTATTTGATGGCCCGGAAAATTTTAGGCGATCGGGGTCCACGGCTCCCGGGACCACTCGGAAGGCGTAAGCTATAGCACACTAAAATATGAAAATCGCGCGGAGTTCTAATTTTTTGGCCGAAAAATGCAAAGCATTTGGATCGATAATGGTGTGGCGGTGACTATGGTACCTTAGGTCGTATTTGATAGTGCGGAAAATTTTTAGGCCATCGGGGTCCGTGGCCCCCCGGACCACTTGGAAGGCGTGGGTATAGCACACGAAAATATGGGAATCGAGCGTAATTCTAGTTTTTTGGCCGAAAATTGCAAAAAATGAGAAACGATGATGGCGGGGCGGTTACTATGGTTCCTTAGGTCGTATTTGACGGCCCGGAAAAATTTTAGGCGATAGGGGTCCGGAGTTCCCGGGTTCACTTGGAAGGCGTGGGCTATAGGACACAAAAATATGGGAATAGCGCGGAATTCTAGTTTTTTGGCCGAAAAACGGAAAAAACTAGGAACGATCATGGCTGGGAGGTGACTATGGTTCCTTAGGTCTTATTTGATAGTCCGGAAAATTTTTAGGCGATAGGGGTCCGGAGACCCGGGACCAGTCGGAAGGCGTGGGCTATAACACACAAAAATATGGGATCGCGCGGAATTCTAGTTCTTTGGCCGAAAAACACAAAAAATGAGGAACGATCATGGCGGGGTGGATACTATGGTTCCTTAGGTCGTATTTGATAGTCCGAAAAATTTTTAGGCGATAGGGGTCAGGAGGTCCCGGGACCACTCGGACGGTGTGGGCTATAACACACAAAAATATGGGAATCGTGCGGAATTCTAGTTGTTTGGCCGAAAAACGCAAAAAATAAGGAACGATCATGGCGGGGAGGATACTATGGTTCCTTAGGTCGTATTTGATTGCCCGGAAAAATTTTAGGCGATCGGGGTCCGCGGCTCTTGGGACCACTCAGAATGCGTTGGTATAGCACACGAAAATATGGGAATCGGGCGTAATTCTAGTGTTTTTGCCGAAAAATGAAAAAAATGAAAAACGATGATGGCAGGGCGGTTACTATGGTTCCTTTGGTCGTATTTGATGGCCCGGAAAAAATTTAGGCGATCGGGGTCCGGGGGTCCCGGAACCACTCGGAAGGCGTGGGCTATAACACACAAAAATATGGGAATCGCGCGGAATTCTAGTTGTTTGGACGAAAAATGCAAAAAATGAGGAATGGTCATGGCTGGGCGGTGACTATGGTTCCTTAGGTCGTATTTGATAGTCCGGAAAAATATTAGGCGATAGGGGTCCGGAGATCCCGGGACCACTCGGAAGGCGTGGGCTATAACACACAAAAATATGGGAATCGCGCGGAATTCTAGTTGTTTGGCCGAAAAATGCAAAAAATGAGGAACGATCATGGCGGGGCGGATACTATGGTTCCTTAGGTCGTATTTGATAGTCCGGAAAAATTTTAGGCGATAGGGGTCAGGAGGTCCCGGGACCACTCGGAAGGCGTGGGCTATAACACACAAAAATATGGGAATCGGGCGGAATTCTAGTTGTTTGGCCAAAAAATGCAAAAAATGAGGAACGATCATGGCGAGGCGGTGACTATGGTTCCTTAGGTCGTATTTGATAGTCCGAAAAATTTTTAGGCGATAGGGGTTCGGAGGTCCCGGGACCACTCGGACGGTGTGGGCTATAACACACAAAAATATGGGAATCGTGCGGAATTCTAGTTGTTTGGCCGAAAAATGCAAAAAATAAGGAACGATCATGGCGGGGAGGATACTATGGTTCCTTAGGTCGTATTTGATTGCCCGGAAAAATTTTAGGCCATCGGGGTCCGTGGCCCCCCGGACCACTTGGAAGGCGTGGGTATAGCACACGAAAATATGGGAATCGAGCGTAATTCTAGTTTTTTGGCCGAAAATTGCAAAAAATGAGAAACGATGATGGCGGGGCGGTTACTATGGTTCCTTAGGTCGTATTTGACGGCCCGGAAAAATTTTAGGCGATAGGGGTCCGGAGTTCCCGGGTTCACTTGGAAGGCGTGGGCTATAGGACACAAAAATATGGGAATAGCGCGGAATTCTAGTTTTTTGGCCGAAAAACGGAAAAAACTAGGAACGATCATGGCTGGGAGGTGACTATGGTTCCTTAGGTCTTATTTGATAGTCCGGAAAATTTTTAGGCGATAGGGGTCCGGAGACCCGGGACCAGTCGGAAGGCGTGGGCTATAACACACAAAAATATGGGATCGCGCGGAATTCTGGTTCTTTGGCCGAAAAACACAAAAAATGAGGAACGATCATGGCGGGGTGGATACTATGGTTCCTTAGGTCGTATTTGATAGTCCGAAAAAATTTTAGGCGATAGGGGTTCGGAGGTCCCGGGACCACTCGGACGGTGTGGGCTATAACACACAAAAATATGGGAATCGGGCGGAATTCTAGTTGTTTGGCCGAAACACGCAAAAAATGAGGAACGATCATGGCAGGGTGGTTACTATGGTTCCTTAGGTCGTATTTGATAGCCCGGAAAAGTTTTAGGCGATCGGGGTTCGGGGTTCCCGGGACCCCTAGGAAGGCGTGGGCTAAAGCACACGAAAATATGGAAATTGCGCGAAATTCTAGTTTTTTGGCTGAAAAACGCAAAAGACTAGGAACGATCATGGCGGGGCGGTGACTATGGTTCCTTAGGTCGTGTTTGATAGTCCGGAAAATTTTTAGGCGATCCGGCTCCGGGGGGCCCGACCCACTCGGAAGGCGTGGGCGATAGCACACAAAAATATGGGAATCGGGCGGAATTCTAGTTTTTTGGCCAAAAAATGCAAAAAATGAGGAACGATCATGGCGAGGCGGTGACTATGGTTCCTTAGGTCTTAATTGATGGCCCGAAAATTTTTTAGGCGATCCGAGACCGGCGGCCCGGCCCACTCGGAAGGCGTGGGCAATAGCACACAAAAATATGGTAATCGAGCGGAATTCTAGTTTTTTGGCCGAAAAACGCAATAAATGAGGAACGATCATGGCGGGGCGGTGACTATGGTTCCTTAGGTCGTATTTTATGGCCCGAAAAATTTTAGGCGATCGGGGTCCACGGCTCCCGGGACCACTCAGAAGGCGTAAGCTATAGCACACTAAAATATGCAAATCGCGCGGAGTTCTAGTTTTTTGGCCGAAAAATGCAAAGCATTTGGAACGATCATGGTGTGGCGGCGACTATGGTACCTTAGGTCGTATTTGATAGTCCGGAAAAATTTTAGGCGATCGGGGTCCGCGGCTCCCCGGACCACTTGGAAGGCGTGGGTATAGCACACGAAAATATGGGAATCGGGCGTAATTCTAGTTTTTTGGCCGAAAAATGCAAAAAATAAGAAACGATGATGGCGGGGCGGTTACTATGGTTCCTTATGTCGTATTTGACGGCCCGGAAAAATTTTAGGCGATCTGGGTCCGGGGGTCCAGGAACCACTTGGAAGGGTGGGCAATAGCACACAAAAATATAGTAATCGGGCGAAATTCTAGTTTTTTGGCCAAAAAATGCAACAAATGAGGAATGATCATGGCTGGGCGGTGACTATGGTTCCTTAGGTCGTATTTGATAGTCCGGAAAAATTTTAGGCGATCGGGGTCCGGGGGTCCCGGAACCACATGGAAGGGTGGGCAATAGCACAAAAAAATATTGTAATCGGGCGGAATTCTAGTTTTTTGGCCAAAAAATGCAACAAATGAGGAATGATCATGGCTGGGCGGTGACTATGGTTCCTTAGGTCGTATGTGATAGTCCGGAAAAATTTTAGGCGATAGGGGTCAGGAGGTCCCAGGACCACTCGGAAGGCGTGGGCAATAACACACAAAAATATGGGAATCGCGCAGAATTCTAGTTGTTTCGCCGAAAAACGCAAAAAATGAGGAACGATCATGGCAGGGTGGTTACTATGGTTCCTTAGGTCGTATTTGATGGCTCGGAAAATTTTTAGGCGATCGGGGTTCGGGGTTCCCGGGACCCCTTGGAAGGCGTGGGCTAAAGCACACGAAAATATGGAAATCGCGCGAAATTCTAGTTTTTTGGCTGAAAAACGCAAAAGACTAGGAACGATCATCGCGGGGCGGTGACTATGGTTCCTTAGGTCGTATTTGATAGTCCGGAAAATTTTTAGGCGATTCGGCTCCGGGGGCCCGACCCACTCGGAAGGCGTGGGCGATAGAACACAAAAATATGGGAATCGGGCGGAATTCTAGTTTTTTGGCCAAAAAATGCAAAAAATGAGGAATGATCATGGCGAGGCGGTGACTATGGTTCCTTAGGTCTTAATTGATGGCCCGAAAATTTTTAGGCGATCCGAGACCGGCGGCCCGGCCCACTAGGAAGGCGTGGGCAATAGCACACAAAAATATGGTAATCGAGCGGAATTCTAGTTTTTTGGCCGAAAAACGCAATAAATGAGGAATGATCATGGCGGGGCGGTGACTATGGTTCCTTAGGTCATATATGATGGCGCGGAAAATTTTAGGCGATCGGGGTCCACGGCTATCGGGACCACTCGGAAGGCGTAAGCTATAGCACACTAACATATGCAAATCGCGCGGAGTTCTAGTTTTTTTGCCGAAAAATGCAAAGCATTTGGAACGATACTGGTGGGGCGGTGACTATGGTACCTTAGGTCATATTTGATAGTCTGGAAAAATTTTAGGCGATCGGGGTCCGCGGCTCCCCGGCCCACTTGGAAGGCGTGGGTATAGCACACGAAAATATGGGAATCGGGCGTAATTCTAGTTTTTTGGCCAAAAAATGCAAAAAATAAGAAACGATGATGGCGGGGCGGTTACTATGGTTCCTTAGGTCGTATTAGATGGCCTGGAAAAATTTTAGGCGATCGGGGTCCGGGGGTCCCGGAACCACTTGGAAGGGTGGGCAATAGCACACAAAAACATTCTAATCGGGTGAAATTCTAGTTTTTTGGCCAAAAAACGTAACAAATGAGGAATGATCATGGCTGGGCGGTGACTATGGTTCCTTAGGTCGTATTTGATGGCCCAGAAATATTTTAGGCGATCGGGGTCCGGGGGTCCCGGAACCACATGGAAGGGTGGGCAATAGCACAAAAAAATATTGTAATCGGGCGGAATTCTAGTTTTTTGGCCAAAAAACGCAACAAATGAGGAATGATCATGGCTGGGCGGTGACTATGGTTCCTTAGGTCGTATTTGATAGTCCGGAAAAATTTTAGGCGATAGGGGTCAGGAGGTCCCAGGACCACTCGGAAGGCGTGGGCTATAACACACAAAAATATGGGAATCGCGCAGAATTCTATTTGTTTGGCCGAAAAACGCAAAAAATGAGGAACGATCATGGCGGGGTGGTTACTATGGTTCCTTAGGCGATCGGGGTTCGGGGTTCCCGGGACCCCTTGGAAGGCTTGGGCTAAAGAACACGAAAATATGGAAATCGCGCAAAATTCTAGTTTTTTGGCTGAAAAACGCAAAAGACTAGGAACGATCATGGCTGGGCGGTGACTATGGTTCCTTAGGTCGTATTTGATAGTCCGGAAAATTTTTAGGCGATTCGGCTCCGGGGAGCCCGACCCACTCGGAAGGCGTGGGCGATAGCACACAAAAATATGGGAATCGGGCGGAATTCTAGTTTTTTGGCCAGAAAATGCAAAAAATGAGGAACGATCATGGAGAGGCGGTGACTATGGTTCCTTAGGTCTTAATTGATGGCCCGGAAATTTTTTAGGCGATCCGAGACCGGCGGCCCGGCCCACTCGGAAGGCGTGGGCAATAGCACACAAAAATATGGTAATCAAGCGGAATTCTAGTTTTTTGGCCGAAAAATGCAATAACGATCATGGCGGGGCGGTGACTATGGTTCCTTAGGTCATATTTGATGGCCCGGAAAAATATTAGGCGATAGGGGTCCGGAGATCCCGGGACCACTCGGAAGGCGTGGGCTATATAACACACAAAAATATGGGAATCGCGCGGATTTCTAGTTGTTTTGCCGAAAAATGCAAAAAATGAGGAACGATCATTGCGGGGCGGATACTATGGTTCCTTAGGTCGTATTTGATAGTCCGGAAAAATTGTAGGCGATAGGGGTCAGGAGGTCCCGGGACCACTCGCAAGGCGTGGGCTATAACACACAAAAATATAGGAATCGCGCGGAATTCTAGTTGTTTGGCCGAAAAACGCAAAAAATGAGGAACGATCATGGCAGGGTGGTTACTATGGTTCCTTAGGTCGTATTTGATGGCCCGGACAATTTTTAGGCAATCGGGGTTCGGGGTTCCGGGACCCCTTGGAAGGCGTGGGCTAAAGCACACGAAAATATGGAAATCGCGCGAAATTCTAGTTTTTTGGCTGAAAAACGCAAAAGACTAGGAACGATCATGGCGGGGTGGTCACTATGGTTCCTTAGGTCGTATTTGATAGTCCGAAAAATTTTTAGGCGATCCGGCTCCGGGGGGCCCGACCCACTCGGAAGGCGTGGCGATAGCACACAAAATATGGGAATCGGGCGGAATTCTAGTTTTTTGGCCAAAAAATGCAAAAAATGAGGAACGATCATGGCGAGGTGGTGACTATGGTTCCTTTGGTCTAAATTGATGGCCCGAAAAGTTTTTAGGTGATCCGAGTCCGGCGGCCTGGCCCACTCGGAATGCGTGGGCAATAACACACAAAAATATGGTAATCGAGCGGAATTCTAGTTTTATGGCCGAAAAACGCAATAAATGAGGAACGATCATGGCAGGGCGGTGACTATGGTTCCTTAGGTCGTATTTGATGGCCCGGAAAATTTTAGGCGATCGGGGTCCACGGCTCCCGGGACCACTCGGAAGGCGTAAGCTATAGCACACGAAAATATGCAAATCGCGCGGAGTTCTAGTTTTTTGGCCAAAAAATGCAAAGCATTTGGAACGATCATGGTGGGGCGGTGACTATGGTATCTTAGGTCGTATTTGATAGTCCGGAAAAATTTTAGGCGATCGGGGTCCGCGGCTCCCCGGACCACTAGGAAGGCGTGGGTATAGCACACGAAAATATGGGAATCGGGCGTAATTCTAGTTTTTTGGCCGAAAAATGCATAAAATGAGAAACGATGATGGCGGGGCGGTTACTATGGTTCCTTAGGTCGTATTTGACGGCCCGGAAAAATTTTGAGCGATCGGGGTCCGGGGGTCCCGGAACCACATGGAAGGGTGGGCAATAGCACACAAAAGAGGAACGATCTTGGCGGGGTGGATACTATGGTTCCTTAGGTCGTATTTGATGGCCCGGAAAATTTTTAGGCGATCGGGGTTCGGGGTTCCCGGGACCCCTTGGAAGGAGTGGGCTAAAGCACACGAAAATATGGAAATCGCGCAGAATTCTAGTTTTTTGGCTGAAAAACGCAAAAGACTAGGAACGATCATGGTGGGGCGGTGACTATGGTTCCTTAGGTCATATTTGATGGCCCGGAAAAATATTAGGCGATAGGGGTCCGGAGATCCCGGGACCACTCGGAAGGCGTGGGCTATATAACACACAAAAATATGGGAATCGCGCGGATTTCTAGTTGTTTTGCCGAAAAATGCAAAAAATGAGGAACGATCATTGCGGGGCGGATACTATGGTTCCTTAGGTCGTATTTGATAGTCCGGAAAAATTGTAGGCGATAGGGGTCAGGAGGTCCCGGGACCACTCGCAAGGCGTGGGCTATAACACACAAAAATATAGGAATCGCGCGGAATTCTAGTTGTTTGGCCGAAAAACGCAAAAAATGAGGAACGATCATGGCAGGGTGGTTACTATGGTTCCTTAGGTCGTATTTGATGGCCCGGACAATTTTTAGGCAATCGGGGTTCGGGGTTCCGGGACCCCTTGGAAGGCGTGGGCTAAAGCACACGAAAATATGAAAATCGCGCGAAATTCTAGTTTTTTGGCTGAAAAACGCAAAAGACTAGGAACGATCATGGCGGGGTGGTCACTATGGTTCCTTAGGTCGTATTTGATAGTCCGGAAAATTTTTAGGCGATCTGACTCCGGGGGGGCCGACCCACTCGGAAGGCGTGGGCGATAGCACACAAAAATATGGGAATCGGGCGGACTTCTAGTTTTTTGGCGAAAAAATGCAAAAAATGAGGAACGATCTTGGCGAGGCGGTGGCTATGGTTCCTTAGGTCCTAATTGATGGCCCGAAAATTTTGTAGGCGATCCGAGTCCGGCAGCCTGGCCCACTCGGAAGGCATGGGCAATAGCAAACAAAAATATGGTAATCGAACGGAATTCTAGTTTTTTGGCCAAAAAACGCAATAAATGAGGAACGATCATGGCAGGGCGGTGACTATGGTTCCTTAGATCGTATTTAATGGACCAGAAAATTTTAGGCGATCGGGGTCCACGGCTCCCGGGACCACTCGGAAGGCGTAAGCTATAGCACACGAAAATATGCAAATCGCGCGGAGTTCTAGTTTTTTGGCCAAAAAATGCAAAGCTTTTGGAACGATCATGGTGGGGCGGTGACTATGGTACCTTAGGTCGTATTTGATAGTCCGGAAAAATTTTAGGCGATCGGGGTCCGCGGCTCCCCGGACCACATGGAAGGCGTGATACGAAAATATGGGAATCGGGCGTAATTCTAGTTTTTTGGCCGAAAAATGCAAAAAATGAGAAACGATGATGGCGGGGCGGTTACTATGGTTCCTTAGGTCGTATTTGACGGCCCGGAAAAATTTTAGGCGATCGGGGTCCGGGGGTCCCGGAACCACTGGGAAGGGTGGGCAATAGCACACAAAAATATTGTAATCGGGCGGAATTCTAGTTTTTTAGCCGAAAAACGGAACAAATGAGGAATGATCATGGCTGGGCGGTGACTATGGTTCCTTAGGTCGTATTTGATAGTCCGGAAAAATTTTAGGCGATAGAGGTCAGGAGGTCCCGGGACCACTCAGAAGGCGTGGGCTATAACACACAAAAATATGGGAATCGCGTAGAATTCTAGTTGTTTGGCCGAAAAACGCAAAAAATGAGGAACGATCATGGCGGGGAGGTTACTATGGTTTCTTAGGTCATATTTGATGGCCCGGAAAAATTTTAGACGATCGGGGTTCGGGGTTCCCGGGAACCCTTGGAAGGCGTGGGCTAAATCACACGAAAATATGGAAATCGCGCGAAATTCTAGTTTTTTGGCTGAAAAATGCAATAGACTAGGAAGGATCATGGCGGGGCGGTGATTATGATTCCTTAGGTCGTATTTTATAGTCCGGAAAATTTTTAGGCGATCCGGCTCCGGGCGGCCCGGCCCACTCGGAAGGCGTGGGCAATAAATAGCACACAAAAATATGGAAATCGAGCGGAATTCTAGTTTTTTGGCCGAAAAACGCAATAAATGAGGAACGATCATGGCGGGGCGGTGACTATGGTTCCTTAGGTCATATTTGATGGCCCGGAAAAATATTAGGCGATAGGGGTCCGGACGTCCCGGGACCACTCGGAAGGCGTGGGCTATAACACAGAAAAATATGGGAATCGCGCGGAATTCTAGTTGTTTTGCCGAAAAACGCAAAAAATGAGGAACGATCATTGCGGGGCGGATACTACGGTTCCTTAGGTCGTATTTGATAGTCCGGAAAAATTTTAGGCGATAGGGGTCAGGAGGTCCCGGGACCACTCGGAAGGCGTGGGCCATAACACACAAAAATATGAGAATCGCGCGGAATTCTAGTTGTTTGGCCGAAAAACGCAAAAAATGAGGAACGATCATAGCGGGGTGGTTACTATGGTTCGTTAGGTCGTATTTGATGGCCTCGACAATTTTTAGGCGATCGGGGTTCGGGGTTCCCGGGACCCCTTGGAAGGCGTGGGCTAAAGCGCACGAAAATATGGAAATCGCACGAAATTATAGTTTTTTGGCTGAAAAACGCAAAAGACTAGGAACGATCATGGCGGGGCAGTGACTATGGTTCCTTAGGTCGTATTTTATAGTCCGGAAAATTTTTAGGCGATCCGGCTCCGGGGGGCCCGACCCACTCGGAAGGCGTGGGCGATGAATCGGGCGGAATTCTAGTTTTTTGGCCAAAAAATGCAAAAAATGAGGAACGATCATGGCGAGGCGGTGACTATGGTTCCTTAGGTCTTAATTGATGGCCCGAAATTTTTTCAGGCGATCCGAGTCCGGCGGCCCGGCCCACTCGGAAGGCGTGGGCAATAGCACACAAAAATATGGTAATCAAGCGGAATTCTAGTTTTTTGGCCAAAAAATGCAATAAATGAGGAACGATCATGGCAGGGCGGTGACTATGGTTCTTTAGGTCGTATTTGATGGCCCGGAAATTTTAGGCGATCGGGGTCCGCGGCTCCCGGGACCCCTCGGAAGGCGTAAGCTATAGCACACGAAAATATGCAAATCGCGCGGAGTTCTAGTTTTTTGGCCGAAAAATGCAAAGCATTTGGAACGATCATGGTGGGGCGGTGACTATGGTACCTTAGGTCGTATTTGATAGTCCGGAAAAATTTTAGGCGATCGGGGTCCGCGGCTCCCCGGACCACTTGGAAGGCATGGGTATAGCACACGAAAATATGGGAATCGGGCGTAATTCTAGTTTTTTGGCCGAAAAATGCAAAAAAGGAAAAACGATGATGGCAGGGCGGTTACTATGCTTCCTTAGGTCGTATTTGACTACCCGGAAAATTTTTAGGCGATCGGGGTCCGGGGGTACCGGAACCACTTTGAAGGGTGGGCAATAACACACAAAAATATTGTAATCGAGCGGAATTCTAGTTTTTTGGCCAAAAAACGCAACAAATGAGGAATGATCATGGCTGGGCGGTGACTATGGTTCCTTAGGTCGTATTTGATAGTCCGGAAAAATTTTAGGCGATAGGGGTCCGGAGTTCCCGGGTTCACTTGGAAGGCGTGGGCTATAGGACACGAAAATATGGGAATCACGCGGAATTCTAGTTTTTTGGCCGAAAAATTGAACAAAACTAGGAAAGATCATGGCTGGGCGGTGACTATGGTTCCTTAGGTCTTATTTGATAGTCCGGAAAAAGTTTAGGCGATAGGGGTCCGGAGACCCGGGACCACTCGGAAGGCGTGGGCTATAACACACAAAAATATGGGATCGCGCGGAATTCTAGTTGTTTGGCCGAAAACGCAAAAAATGAGGAACGATCATGGAGGGGCGGATACTATGGTTCCTTAGGTCGTATTTGATAGTCCGGAAATTTTTTAGGCGATAGGGCTCCGGAGGTCCCGGGACCACTCGGAAGGTGTGGGCTATAACACAAAAATATGGGAATCGCATGTAATTCTAGTTGTTTGGCCGAAAAATGCAAAAAATAAGGAACGATCATGGCGGGGGGGATACTATGGTTCCTTAGGTCGTATTTGATTGCCCGAAAAATTTTTAGGCGATCGGGGTCCGCGGCTCTTGGGACCACTAGGAAGGCGTGGGCAATAGCACACAAAAATATAGTAATCGAGCGGAATTCTAGTTTTTTGGCCGAAAAACGCAATTAATGAGGAACGATAATGGCGGGGCGGTGACTATGGTTCCTTAGGTCTTATTTGATAGTCCGTAAAAATATTAGGCGATAGGGGTCCGGAGGTCCCGGGACCACTCGGAAGGCGTTGGCTTTAACACACAAAAATATGGGATCGCGCGGAATTCTAGTTGTTTGGCCGAAAACGCAAAAAATAAGGAACGATCATGGCGGGGCGGATACTATGGTTCCTTAGGTCATATTTGATTGCCCGGAAAATTTTTAGGCGGTCGGGGTTCGGGGTTCCCGGGACCAATAGGAAGGCGTGGGCAATAGCACACAAAAATATGGTAATCGAGCGGAATTCTAGTTTTTGGGCGAAAAACGGAAAAAAACTAGGAACGATCATGGTAGGGAGGTGACTATGGTTCCTTAGGTATTATTTGATAGTCCGGAAATATATTAGGCGATAGGGGTCCGGAGGTCCCGGGACCACTCGGAAGGCGTGGGCTTTAACACACAAAAATATGGGAATCGCGCGGAATTCTAGTTGTTTGGCCGAAAAAACGCAAAAAATGAGGAGCGATCATGGCGGGGCGGATACTATGGTTCCTTAGGTCGTATTTGATAGTCCGGAAAATTTTTAGGCGATCAGGGTTCGGGGTTCCCGGGACCCCTTGGAATAGCACACGAAAATATGGAAATCGCGCGAAATTCTAGTTTTTTGGCTGAAAAACGCAAAAGACTAGGAACGATCATGGCAGGGCGGTGACTATGGTTCCATAGGTCGTATTTGATAGTCCGAAAATTTTTTAGGCGATCCAGCTCTGGGGGGCCTGACCCACTCGGAAGGCGTGGGCGATAGCACACAAAAATATTGGAATCGGGCGGAATTCTAATTTTTTGGCCAGAAAATGCAAACAATGAGGAACGATCATGGAGAGGCGGTGACTATGGTTCCTTAGGTCTTAATTGATGGCCCGTAATTTTTTTAGGCGATCCGAGACCGGCGGCCCGGCCCACTCGGAAGGCGTGGGCTAAAGCACAAGAAAATATAGAAATCGCGCGGAATTCTAGTTTTTTGGCTGAAAAACGCAAAAGACTAGGAATGATCATGGCGGGGCGGTGACTATGGTTCCTTAGGTCGTATTTGATAGTCCGGAAAATTTTTAGGCGATCCGGCTCCGGGGGCCCGACCCACTCGGAAGGCGTGGGCGATAGCATACAAAAATATGAGAATCGGGCGGAATTCTAGTTTATTGGCCAAAAAATGCAAAAAATGAGGAACGATCGTGGTGAGGCGGTGACTATGGTTCCTTAGGTCCTAATTGATGACCCGAAAATTTTTTAGGCGATCCGAGTCCGGCGGTCCGGCCCACTCGGAAGGCGTGGGCAATACCACACAAAAATATGGTAATCGAGCGGAATTCTAGTTTTTTGTCCGAAAAATGCAATAAATGAGGAATGATCATGGCGGGGGGGTGACTATAGTTCCTTAGGTCATATTTGATGGCCCGGAAAATTTTAGGCGATCGGGGTCCACGGCTCCCGGGACCACTCGGAAGGCGTAAGCTATAGCACACAAAAATATACAAATCGCGCGGAGTTCTAGTTTTTTGGCCGAAAAATGCAAAGCATTTGGAACGATCATGGTGGGGCGGTGACTATGGTACCTTAGGTCGTATTTGAGAGTCCAGAAAAATTTTAGGCGATCGGGGTCCGCGTCTCCCCGGACCACTTGGAAGGCGTGGGTATAGCACACGAAAATATGGGAATCGGGCATAATTCTAGTTGTTTTGCCGAAAAATGCAAAAAATGAGAAACAATGATGGCGGGGCGGTTACTATGGTTCCTTAGGTCGTATTTGACAGCCCGGAAAAATTTTAGGCGATCAGGGTCCGGGGGTCCCGGAACCACTGGGAAGGGTGGGCAATAGCACACAAAAATATTGTAATCGGGCGGAATTCTAGTTTTTGGCCGAAAAACGCAACAAATGAGGAATGATCATGGCTGGGCGGTGACTATGGTTCCTTAGGTCGTCTTTGATAGTCCGGAAAAATTTTAGGCGATAGGGGTCCTGAGGTCCCGGGACCACTCGGAAGGTGTGGGCTATAACACACAAAAATATGGGAATCGCGCGGAATTCTAGTTGTTTGGCCAAAAAACGCAAAACATTAGGAGCGATCATGGCTGGGCGGTGACTATGGTTCCTTAGGTCTTATTTGATAGTCCGAAAAAGTTTTAGGCGATAGGGGTCCGGAGACCCGGGACCACTTGTAAGGCGTGGGTATAGCACACGAAAATATGGGAATCGGGCGAAATTCTAGTTGTTTGGCCGAAAAATGGAAAAAATGAGAAACAATCATGGCGGGGCGAATACTATGGTTCCTTAGGTCGTATTTGATAGTCCGGAAATATTTTAGGCAATAGGGGTCAGGAGGTCCCGGGACCACTCGGAAGATGTGGGCTAAAACACACAAAAATATGGGAATCGCGCGTAATTCTAGTTGTTTGGCCGAAAAACGCAAAAAATGAGGAGCGACCATGGCGGGGCGGATACTATGGTTCCTTAGGTTGTATTTGATAGTCCGGAAAAATTTTAGGCGATAGGGGTCAGGAGGTCCCGGGACCACTCGGAAGGCGTGGGCTATAACACACAAAAATATGGGAATCGCGCAGAATTCTAGTTGTTTGGCCGAAAAACGCAAAAAATGAGGAACGTTCATGGCGGGGTGGTTACTATGGTTCCTTAGGTCATATTTGATGGCCCGAAAATTTTTTAGGCGATTGGGGTTCAGGGTTCCCGGGACCCCTTGGAAAAGCACACGAAAATATGGAAATCGCGCGAAATTCTAGTTTTTTGGCTGAAAAACGCAAAAGACTAGGAACGATCATGGAGGGACTGTGACTATGGTTCCTTAGGTCATATTTGATACTCCGAAAAATGTTTAGGCGATCCAGCTCCGGGGGGCCTGACCCACTCGGAAGGCGTGGGCGATAGCACACAAAAATATGGGAATCGGGCGGAATTCTAGTTTTTTGGCCAGAAAATGCAAAAAATGAGGAACGATCATGGAGAGGCGGTGACTATGGTTCCTTAGGTCTTAATTGATGGCCCGTAATTTTTTTAGGCGATCCGAGACCGGCGGCCCGGTCCACTCGGAAGGCGTGGGCTAAAGCACAAGAAAATATGGAAATCGCGCGGAATTCTAGTTTTTTGGCTGAAAAACGCAAAAGACTAGGAACGATAATGGCGGGGCGGTGACTATGGTTCCTTAGGTCGTATTTGATAGTCCGGAAAATTTTTAGGCGATCCGACTCCGGGGGGCCCGACCCACTCGGAAAGCGTGGGCGACAGCACAAAACAATATGAGAATCGGGCGGAATTCTAGTTTATTGGCCAAAAAATGCAAAAAATGAGGAACGATTGTGGCGAGGCGGTGACTATGGTTCCTTAGGTCCTAAGCGATGGCCCGAAAATTTTTAGGCGATCTGAGTCCGGCGGTCCGGCCCACTCGGAAGGCGTGGGCAATACCACACAAAAATATGGTAATCGAGCGGAATTCTAGTTTTTTGGCCGAAAAACGCAATAAATGAGGAACGATCATGGCGGGGCGGTGACTATGGTTCCTTAGGTCATATTTGATGGCCCGGAAAATTTTAGGCGATCGGGGTCCATGGCTCCCGGGACCCCTCGGAAGGCGTAACCTATAGTACACGAAAATATACAAATCGCGCGAAGTTCTAGTTTTTTGGCCGAAAAATGCAAAGCATTTGGAACGATCATGGTGGGGCGGTGACTATGGTACCTTAGGTCATATTTGATAGTCCAGAAAAATTTTAGGCGATTAGGGTCCGCGTCTCCCCGGACCACTTGGAAGGCGTGGGTATAGCACACGAAAATATGGGAATCGGGCGTAATTCTAGTTTTTTGGCCGAAAAATGCAAAAAATGAGAAACGATGATGGCGGGGCGGTTACTAAGGTTCCTTAGGTCGTATTTGACGGCCCGGAAATATTTTAGGCGATCGGGGTCCGGGGGTCCCGGAACCACTGGGCGATCATGGGGCGGTGACTATGGTTCCTTAGGTCGTATTTGATAGTCCGGAAAATTTTTAGGCGATAGGGGTCCGGAGTTCCCGAGACCACTCGGAAGGCGTGGGCTATAACACACAAAAATATGGGATCTCGCGAAATTCTAGTTGTTTGGCCGAAAACGCAAAAAATGAGGAACGATCATGGAGGGGCGGATACTATGGTTCCTTAGGTCGTATTTGATAGTCCGGAAAAATTTTAGGCGATAGGGGTCCGGAGGTCCCGGGACCACTCGAAAGGTGTGGGCTATAACACAGAAATATGGGAATCGCGTGTAATTCTAGTTGTTTGGCCGAAAAACGCAAAAAATAAGGAACAATCATGGCGGGGCGAATACTATGGTTCCTTAGGTCGTATTTGATTGCCCGAAAAAATTTTAGGCGATCGGGGTCAGCGGCTCTTGGGACCACTAGGAAGGCGTGGGCAATAGCACATAAAAATATGGTAATCGAGCGGAATTCTATTTTTTTGGCCGAAAAACGCAAAAAATGAGGAACGATCAGGGAGGGGCGGATACTATGGTTCCTTAGGTCGTATTTGATAGTTCGGAAAAATTTTAGGCGATAGGGGTCCGGAGGTCCCGGGACCACTCGGAAGGTGTGGGCTATAACACAAAATATGGGAATCGCGTGTAATTCTAGTTGTTTGGCCGAAAAACGCAAAAAATAAGGAATGATCATGGCGTGGCGGATACTATGGTTCCTTAGGTCGTATTTGATTGCCCGAAAATATTTTAGGCGATCGGGGTCCGCGGCTCTTGGGACCACTCGGAAGGCGTGGGCAATATGCACACAAAAATATGGTAATCGAGCGGAATTCTAGTTTTTTGGCGGAAAAACGCAAAAAATGAGGAACAATCATGGCGGGGCGGATACTATGGTTCCTTTGGTCTTATTTGATAGTCCGGAAAAATATTAGGCGATAGGGGTCCGGAGGTCCCGGGACCACTCGGAAGGCGTGGGCTTTAACACACAAAAATATGGGAATCGAACGGAATTCTAGTTGTTTGGCCGAAAAACGCAAAAAATGAGGAGCGATCATGGCGGGGCGGTTACTATGGTTCCTTAGGTCGTATTTGATAGTCCGGAAAAATTTTAGGCGATAGGGGTCAGGAGGTCCCGGGAACACTCGGAAGGCGTGGGCTATAACACACAAAAATATGGGAATCGCGCAGAATTCTAGCTGTTTGGCCGAAAAACGCAAAAATGAGGAACGATCATGGTGGGGTGGTTACTATGGTTCCTTAGGTCATATTTGATGGCCCGAAAAAGTTTTAGGCGATCGGGGTTCGGGGTTCCCGGGACCCCTTGGAAGGCGTGGGCTAAAGCACACGAAAATATGGAAATGGCGCGAAATTCTTGTTTTTTGGCTGAAAAACGCAAAAGACTAGGAACGATCATGGCAGGGCGGTGACTATGGTTCCTTAGGTCGTATTTGATAGTCCGAAAAATTTTTAGGCGATCCAGCTCCGGGGGGCCCGACCCACTCGGAAGGCGTGGGCGATAGCACGCACAAATATGAGAATCGGGCAGAATTCTAGTTTATTGGCCAAAAAATGCAAAAAATGAGGAACGATCATGGCGAGGCGGTGACTATGGTTCCTTAGGTCCTAATTGATGGCCCGAAAATTTTTTAGGCGATCCGAGTCCGGCGGTCCGTCCCACTCGGAAGGCGTGGGCAATAGCACACAAAAATATGGTAATCGAGCGGAATTCTAGTTTTTTGGCCGAAAAATGCAATAAATGAGGAACGATCATGGCGGGGCGGTGACTATGGTTCCTTAGGTCATATTTGATGGCCCGGAAAATTTTAGGCGATCGTGGTCCTCGGCTCCCGGGACCACTCGGAAGGCGTAAGCTATAGCACACTAAAATATGCAAATCGCGCGGAGTTTTAGTTTTTTGGCCGAAAAATGCAAAGCATTTGGAACGATCATGGTGGGGCGGTGACTATGGTACCTTAGGTCGTATTTGATAGTCCAGAAAAATTTTAGGCGATCGGGGTCCGCGGCTCCCCGGACCACTTGGAAGGCGTGGGTATAGCACACGAAAATATCGGAATCGGGCGTAATTCTAGGTTTTTGGCCGGAAAATGCAAAAAATGAGAAACGATGATGGCGGGGCGGTTACTATGGTGCCTTAGGTCGTATTTGACGACCCGAAAAAATTTTAGGCTATCGGGGTCCGGGGGTCCCGGAACCACTGGGAAGGGTGGGCAATAGCACACAAAAATATTGTAATCGGGGGGAATTCTAGTTTTTTGGCCGAAAAATGCAACAAATGAGGAATGATCATGGCTGGGCGGTGACTATGGTTCCTTAGGTCGTATTTGATAGTCCGGAAAATTTTTAGGCAATAGGGGTCCTGAGGTCCCGGGACCACTCGAGAGGTGTGGGCTATAACACACAAAAATATGGGAATCGCGCGGAATTCTAGTTGTTTGGCCGAAAAATGCAAAAAATAAGGAATGATCATGGCTGGGCGGTGACTATGGTTCCTTAGGTCTTATTTGATAGTCTAGAAAAGTTTTAGGCGATAGAGGTCCGGAAACCCGGGACCACTTGTAAGGCGTGGGTATAGCACACGAAAATATGGGAATCGGGCGAAATTCTAGTTGTTTGGCCGAAAAATGCAAAAAATGAGAAACAATCATGGCGGGGCGGATACTATGGTTCCGTAGGTCGTATTTGATAGTCCGGAAAAATTTTAGGCAATAGGGGTCAAGAGGTCCCGTGACCACTCGGAAGGCGTGGGCTATAACACACAAAAATATGGGAATCGCGCGGAATTCTAGGCGTTTTGCCGAAAAACGAAAAAAATGAGGAACGATCATGGCGGGGTGGTTACTATGGTTCCTTAGGTCGTATTTGATGGCCCGGAAAATTTTTAGGCGATCGGGGTTCTTGGTTCCTGGGACCCCTTGGAAGGCGTGGGTTAAAGCACACGAAAATATGGAAATCGCGCGGAATTCTAGTTTTTTGGCTGAAAAATGCAAAATACTAGGAACGATCATGGCGGGGCGGTGACTATAGTTCCTTAGGTCGTATTTGATAGTCCGGAAAATTTTTAGGCAATCCGGCTCCCGGGGGCCCGACCCACTCGGAAGGCGTGGGCAATAGCACACAAAAATATGGGAATCGGGCAGATTTCTAGTTTTTTGGCCAATAAATGCAAAAAATTAGGAACGATCATGGCGAGGCGGTGACTATGGTTCCTTAGGTCCTAATTGATGGCCCGAAAATTTTTTAGGCGATCCGAGTCCGGCGGCCCGGCCAAATCGGAAGGCGTGGGCAATAACACACAAAAATATTGTAATCGAGCGGAATTCTAGTTTTTTGGCCGAAAAATGCCATAAATGAGGAACGATCAAGGCGGGGCGGTGACTATGGTTCCTTAGGTCGTATTTGATGGCCCGGAAAATTTTAGGCGATCGGGGTCCCCGGCTCCTGGGACCACTCGGAAGGCGTAGCACACTAAAATATGCAAATCGCGCGGAGTTTTAGTTTTTTGGCCGAAAAACGCAAAGCATTTGGAACGATCATGGTGGGGCGGTGACTACGGTACCTTAGGTCGTATTTGATAGTCCAGAAAAATTTTAGGTGATCGGGGTCCGCGGCTTCCCGGACCACTTGGAAGGCGTGGGTATAGCACACGAAAATATCGGAATCGGGCGTAATACTAGGTTTTTGGCCGAAAAATGCAAAAAATGAGAAACGATGATGGCGGGGCGGTTACTATGGTTCCTTAGGTCGTATTTGACGGCCCGGAAAAATTTTAGGCGATCGGGGTCCGGGGGTCCCGTAACCACTGGGAAGGGTGGGCAATAGCACACAAAAATATTGTAATCGGGCGGAATTCTAGTTTTTTGGCTGAAAAACGCAACAAATGAGGAATGATCATGGCTGGGCGGTGACTATGGTTCCTTAGGTCATATTTGATAGTACGGAAAAATTTTAGGCGATAGGGGTCCTGAGGTCCCGGGACCACTCGGAAGGTGTGGGCTATAATACACAACAATATGGGAATCGCGTGGAATTCTAGTTGTTTGGCCGAAAAATGCAAAAAATAAGGAACGATCATGGCTGGGCGGTGACTATGGTTCCTTAGGTCTTATTTGATAGTCCGAAAAAGTTTTAGGCGATAGGGGTCCGGAGACCCGGGACCACTTGTAAGGCGTGGGTATAGCACACGAAAATATGGGAATCGTGCGTAATTCTAGTTTTTTGGCCGAAAAATGCAAAAAATGAGAAACAATCATGGCGGGGCGGATACTATGGTTCCGTAGGTCGCATTTGATAGTTCGGAAAAATTTTAGGCAATAGGGGTCAGGAGGTCCGGGACCACTCGGAAGGCGTGGGCTATAACACACAAACATATGGGAATCGCGCGGAATTCTAGTTGTTTGGCCGAAAAACGCAAACAATGAGGAACGATCATGGCGGGGTGGTTACTATGGTTCCTTAGGTCGTATTTGATTGCCCAGAAAATTTTTAGGCGATCGGGGTTCGGGGTTCCCGGGACCCCTTGGAAGGCGTGGGCTAAAGCACACGAAAATATGGAAATCGCACGGAATTCTAGTTTTTTGGCTGAAAAATGCAAAATACTAGGAACGATCATGGCGGGGCGGTGACTATGGTTCCTTAGGTCGTATTTGATAGTCCAGAAAATTTTTAGGCGATCCGGCTCCCGGGGGCCCGACCCACTCGGAAGGCATGGGCGATAGCACACAAAAAAATGGAAATCGGGCAGAATTCTAGTTTTTTGGCCAATAAATGCAAAAAATGGGGAACGATCATGGCGAGGCGGTGACTATGGTTCCTTAGGTCCTAATTGATGGCCCGAAAATTTTTTAGGTGATCCGAGTCCGGCGGCCCGGCCCACTCGGAAGGCGTGGGCAATAGCACACAAAAATATGGTAATCGAGCGGAATTCTAGTTTTTTGGCCGAAAAACCCCATAAATGAGGAACGATCAAGGCGGGGCGGTGACTATGGTTCCTTAGGTAGTATTTGATGGCCCGGAAATTTTTAGGCGATCGGGGTCCCCGGCTCCCGAGACCACTCAGAAGGCGTAAGCTATAGCACACTAAAATATGAAAATCGCGCAGAGTTCTAGTTTTTTGGCCGAAAAATGCAACGCATGTGGAACGATCATGGTGTGGCGGTGACTATGGTACCTTAGGTCGTATTTGACGGCCCGGAAAAATTTTAGGCGATCGGGGCCCGGGGGTCCCGGAACCACTTGGAAGGTTGGGCAATAACACACAAAAATATTGTAATCGGGCGGAATTCCAGTGTTTTGGCCGAAAAGCGCAACAAATGAGGAATGATCATGGCTAGGCGGTGACTATGGTTCCTTAGGTCGTATTTGATAGTCCGGAAAAATTTTAGGCGATAGGGGTCCGGAGTTCCTGGGTTCACTTGGAAGGCGTGGGATATAAGACACGAAAATATGGGAATCGCGCGGAATACTAGTTTTTTGGCCGAAAAATGGAAAAAACTAGGAACGATCATGGCTGGGCGGTGACTATGGTTCCTTAGGTCTTATTTGATAGTCCGGAAAATTTTTAGGCGATAGGGGTCCGGAGACCCGGGACCACTCGGAAGGCGTGGGCTATAACACACAAAAATATGGGATCGCGTGGAATTCTAGTTGTTTGGCCGAAAAACGCAAAAAATGAGGAACGATAATGGCGGGGCAGATACTATGGTTCCTTAGGTCGTATTTGATAGTCCGGAAAAAATTTTAGGCGATAGGGGTCCGGAGGTCCCGGGACCACTCGGAAGGTGTGGGCTATAACACACAAAAATATGGGAATCGCGCGTAATTCTAGTTGTTTGGCCGAAAAACGCAAAAAATAAGGAACGATCATGGCGTGGAGGATACTATGGTTCCTTAGGTCGTATTCGATAGTCCGGAAAACTTTTAGGCGATAGGGGTCCGGAGTTCCCGGGTTCACTTGGAAGGCATGGGCTATAGGACATGAAAATATGGGAATCGCGCGGAATTCTAGTTTTTTGGCCGAAAAACGGGAAACAACTAGGAACGATCATGGCTGGACAGTGACTATGGTTCCTTAGGTCTTATTTGATAGTCCGGAAAAATATTAGGCGATAGGGGTCCGGAGGTCCCGGGACCACTCGGAAGGGGTGGGCTATAACACACAAAAATATGGAAATCGCGCGGAATTCTAGTTGTTTGGCCGAAAAACGCAAAAAATGAGGAACGGTCATGGAGGGGTGGATACTATGGTTCCTTAGGTCGTATTTGATAGTCCGGAAAGATTTTAGGCGATAGGGGTCCGGAGTTCCCGGGACCACTCGGAAGGCGTGGGCTATAACACACAAAAATATGGGAATCACGCGGAATTCTAGTTGTTTGGCCGAAAAACGCAAAAAATGAGGAACGATCATGGCGGGGTGGTTACTATGGTTCCTTAGGTCGTATTTGATGGCCCAAAATATTTTTAGGCGATTGCGGTTCGGGGTTCCCGGGACCCCTTGGAAGGCGTGGGCTAAAGCACACGAAAATATGGAAATCGCGCGAAATTCTAGGTTTTTGGCTGAAAAACGCAAAAAATGAGGAACGATCATGGCAGGGGCGGTGACTATGGTTCCTTAGGTCGCATTTGATAGTACGGAAATTTTTTAGGCGATCCGGCTCCGGGGGGCCCAACCCACTCGGAAGGCGTGGGCGATAGCACACAAAAATATGGGAATCGGGCGGAATTCTAGTTTTTTGGCCAAAAAATGCAAAAAATGAGGAACGATCTTGGCGAGGCGGTGACTATGGTTCCTTAGGTCTTAATTGATGGCCCAAAAAGTTTTTAGGCGATCCGAGACCGGCGGCCCGGCCCACTCGGAAGGCGTGGGCAATAGCACACAAAAATATGGTAATCGAGCGGAATTCTAGTTTTTTGGCTGAAAAACGCAATAAATGAGGAACGATCATGGAGGGGCGGTGACTATGGTTCCTTAGGTCCTAATTGATGGCCCGAAAAATTTTTAGGCGATCCGAGTCCGGCGGCCCGGCCCACTCGGAAGGCGTGGGCAATAGCACACAAAAATATGGTAATCAAGCGGAATTCTAGTTTTTTGGCCGAAAAATGCCATAAATGAGGAACGATCAAGGCGGGGCGGTGACTATGGGTCCTTAGGTGGTATTTGATGGCCTGGAAAATTTTAGGCGATCAGGGTCCACGGCTCCCGGGACCACTCGGAAGGCATAAGCTATAGCACACCAAAATATGAAAATCGCACGGAGTTATAGTTTTTTGGCCGAAAAATGCAAAGCATTTGGAACGATCATGGTGTGGCGGTGACTATGGTACCTTAGGTCGTATTTGATAGTCTGGAAAAATTTTAGGCGATCGGGGTCCGCGGCTCCCCGGACCACTTGGAAGGCGTGGGTATAGCACACGAAAATATGGGAATCGGGCGTAATTCTAGTTTTTTGGCCGAAAAATACAAAAAATGAGAAACGATGATGGCGGGGGGGTTACTATGGTTCCTTAGGTCGTATTTGACGGCCCGAAAAAATTTTAGGCGATCGGGGTCCGGGGGTCCCGGAACCACTTGGAAGGGTGGGCAATAACACACAAAAATATTGTAATCGGGCGGAATTCCAGTGTTTTGGCCGAAAAAAGCAACAAATGAGGAATGATCATGGCTGGGCGGTGACTATGGTTCCTTAGGTCGTATTTGATAGACCGGAAAAATTTTAGGCGATAGGGGTCTGGAGTTCCCGGGTTCACTTGGAAGGCGTGGGCTATAAGACACGAAAATATGGGAATCACGCGGAATTCTAGTTTTTTGGCCGAAAAACGGAAAAACCTAGGAACGATCATGGCTGGGCAGTGACTATGGTTCCTTAGGTCTTATTTGATAGTCCGGAAAAATTTTAGGCGATATGGGTTCGGAGACCCGGGACCACTCGGAAGGCGTGGGCTTTAACACACAAAAATATGGGATCACGCGGAATTCTAGTTGTTTGGCCGAAAAACGCAAAAAATGAGGAACGATAATGGCGGGGCGGATACTATGGTTCCTTAGGTCGTATTTGATAGTCCGGAAAAATTTTAGGCGATAGGGGTCCGGAGGTCCCGGGACCACTCGGAAGGTGTGGGCTATAACACACAAATATATGGGAATCGCGCGTAATTCTAGTCGTTTTGCCGAAAAATGCAAAAAATAAGGAACGATCATGGCGTGGCGTATACTATTGTTCCTTAGGTCGTATTTGATAGTCCGAAAAAATTTTAGGCGATAGGGGTCCGGAGTTCCCGGGTTCACTTGGAAGGCGTGGGCTATAGGACATGAAAATATGGGAATCACGCGGAATTCTAATTGTTTGGCCGAAAAACGCAAAAAATGAGGAACGATCATGGCGGGGCGGATACTATGGTTCCTTAGGTCGTAATTGATAGTCCGGAAAGATTTTAGGCGATAGGGGTCCGGAGGTCCCGGGACCACTCGGAAGGCGTGGGCTATAACACACAAAAATATGGGAATCACGCGGAATTCTAGTTGTTTGGCCGAAAAACGCAAAACATGAGGAATGATCATGGCGGGGTGGTTACTATGGTTACTTAGGTCGTATTTGATGGCCCGAAAATTGTTTAGGCGATCGGGGTTCGGGGTTCCTAGGACCCCTTGGAAGGCGTGGGCTAAAGCACACGAAAATATGGAAATCGCGCGAAATTCTAGTTTTTTGGCTGAAAAACGCAAAAAATGAGGAACGATCATGGCGGGGCGGTGACTATGGTCCCTTCGGTCACATTTGATAGTACGGAAATTTTTTAGGCGATCTGGCTTCGGGGGGCCCGACCCACTCGGAAGGCGTGGGCGATAGCACACAAAAATATGGGAATCGGGCAGAATTCTAGTTTTTTGGCCAAAAAATGCAAAAAATGAGGAAAGATCATGGAAAGGCGGTGACTATGGTTCCTTAGGTCTTAATTGATGGCCCGAAAATTTTTAGGCGGACCGGCCCACTCGGAAGGAGTGCGCAATAGCACACAAAAATATGGTAATCGAGCGGAATTCTAGTTTTTTGGCCGAAAAATGCAATAAATGAGGAACGATCATGGCGGGGTGGTGACTATGGTTCCTTAGGTCATATTTGATGGCCCGAAAATTTTTAGGCTATCGGGGTCCACGGCTCCCAGGACCACTCGGAAGGCGTAAGCTATAGCACACTAAAATATGCAAATCGCGCGGATTTCTAGTTTTTTGGCCAAAAAATGCAAAGCATTTGGAACAATCATGGTGGGGCGGTGACTATGGTACCTTAGGTCGTATTTGATAGTCCGAAAATATTTTAGGCGATAGGGGTCCTGAGGTCCCGGGACCACTCAGAAGGTGTGGGCTATAACACACAAAAATATGGGAATCGCGCGGAATTCTAGTTGTTTGGCCGAAAAACGCAAAAAATAAGGAACAATCATGGCTGGGAGGTGACTATGGTTCCTTAGGTTTTATTTGATAGTCCGGAAAAAATTTAGGCGATAGGGGTCCGGAGACCCGGGACCACTTGTAAGGCGTGGGTATAGCGCACAAAAATATGGGAATCGGGCGGAATTCTAGTTGTTTCGCCAAAAAATGCAAAAAATGAGAAACGATCATGGCGGGAAGGTGACTATGGTTCCTTAGGTCTTATTTGATAGTCCGGAAATTTTTTTAGGTGATCCGAGTGCGGGGGGCACGGCCCACTCGGAAGGCGTGGGCTATAGCACACGAAAATATGGGAATCGCTCGGAATTCTAGTTGTTTGGCCGAAAAACGTAAAAAATAAGGAACGATCATGGCGGGGCGGATACTATGGTTCCTTAGGTTGTATTTGATTGCCCGGAAAAATTTTGGGCGATCGGGGTCCGCGGCTCTTGGGACCACTCGGAATGCGGGGGTATAGCACACGAAAATATGGTAATCGGGCGAAATTCTAGGTCTTTTTCAGTAACATGCAAAAAATGTGGAAAGATCTTGGCAGGGCGGTGACTATGGTTCCTTTGGTCTTAATTGATAGTCCGGAAAAATATTAGGCGATAGGGGTCCGGAGGTCCCGGGACCACTCGGAAGGCGTGGGCTATAACACACAAAAATATGGGAATCGCGCGGAATTCTAGTTGTTTGGCCGAGAAATGCAAAAAATGGGGAACGATCATGGCGGGGCGCATACTATGGTTCCTTAGGTCGTATTTGATTGTCCGGAAAAATTTTAGGCGATAGGGGTCAGGAGGTCCTGGGACCACTCGGAAGGCGTGGGCTATAACACACAAAAATATGGGAATCGCGCGGAATTCTAGTTGTTTGGACGAAAAATGCAAAAAATGAGGAACGATAATGGTGGGGTGGTTACTATGGTTCCTTAGGTCGTATTTGATGGCCCGGAAAATTTTTAGGCGATCGGGGTTCGGGGTTCCCGGGACCCCTTGGAAGGCGTGGGCTAAAGCACAAGAAAATATGGAAATCGCGCGGAATTCTAGTTTTTTGGCTGAAAAACGCAAAAGACTAGGAACGATCATGGCGGGGCAGTGACTATGGTTCCTTAGGTCGTATTTGATAGTCCAGAAAATTTTTAGGCGATCCGGCTCCGGGGGGCCCGACCCAATCGGAGGGCGTGGGCGACAGCACACAAAAATATGAGAATCGGGCGGAATTCTAGTTTTTTGGCCAAAAAATGCAAAAAATGAGGAACGATCATGGCGAGGCGGTGACTATGGTTCCTTAGGTCTTAATTGATGGCCCAAAAATTTTTTAGGCGATCCGAGACCGGCGGCCCGACCCACTCGGAAGGCGTGGGCAATAGCACACAAAAATATGGTAATCGAGCGGAATTCTAGTTTTTTGGCTGAAAAACGCAATAAATGAGGAACGATCATGGAGGGGCGGTGACTATGGTTCCTTAGGTCCTAATTGATGGCCCGAAATGTTTTTAGGTGATCCGAGTCCGGCGGCCCGGCCCACTCGGAAGGCGTGGGCAATAGCACACAAAAATATGGTAATCAAGCGGAATTCTAGTTTTTTGGCCGAAAAATGCCATAAATGAGGAACGATCAAGGCGGGGCGGTGACTATGGTTCCTTAGGTCGTATTTGATGGCCTGGAAAATTTTAGGCGATCAGGGTCCACGGCTCCCGGGACCACTCGGAAGGCGTAAGTTATAGCACACCAAAATATGAAAATCGCGCGGAGTTCTAGTTTTTTGGCCGAAAAATGCAAAGCATTTGGAACGATCATGGTGTGGCGGCGACTATGGTACCTTAGGTCGTATTTGATAGTCCGGAAAAATTTTAGGCGATCGGGGTCCGCGGCTCCCCGGACCACTTGGAAGGCGTGGGTATAGCACACGAAAATATGGGAATCGGGCGTAATTCTAGTTTTTTGGCCGAAAAATGCAAAAAATAAGAAACGATGATGGCGGGGCGGTTACTATGGTTCCTTATGTCGTATTTGACGGCCCGGAAAAATTTTAGGCGATCGGGGTCCGGGGGTCCCGGAACCACTTGGAATGGTGGGCAATAACACACAAAAATATTGTAATCGGGCGGAATTCCAGTGTTTTGGCCGAAAAACGCAACAAATGAGGAATGATCATGGCTGGGCAGTGACTATGGTTCCTTAGGTCTTATTTGATAGTCCAAAAAAATTTTAGGCTATAGGGGTCCGGAGACCCGGGACCACTCGGAAGGCGTGGGCTTTAACACACAAAAATATGGGATCGCGCGGAATTCTAGTTGTTTGGCCGAAAAACGCAAAAAAATGAGGATCGATAATGGCGGGGCGGATACTATGGTTCCTTAGGTCGTATTTGATAGTCCGGAAAAATTTTAGGCGATAGGGGTCCGGAGGTCCCGGGACCACTCGGAAGGTGTGGGCTATAACACACAAAAATATGGGAATCGCGCGTAATTCTAGTCATTTTGCCGAAAAACGCAAAAAATAAGGAACGATCATGGCGTGGCGTATACTATTGTTCCTTAGGTCGTATCTGATAGTCCGGAAAAATTTTAGGCGATAGGGGTCCGGAGTTCCCGGGTTCACTTGGAAGGCGTGGGCTATAGGACATGAAAATATGGGAATCGCGCGGAATTCTAGTTGTTTGGCCGAAAAACGCAAAAAATGAGGAACGATCATGGCGGGGCGGATACTATGGTTCCTTAGGTCGTAATTGATAGTCCGGAAAGATTTTAGGCAATAGGGGTCCGGAGGTCCCGGGACCACTCGGAAGGCGTGGGCTATAACACACAAAAATATGGGAATCACGCGGAATTCTAGTTGTTTGGCCGAAAAACGCAAAACATGAGGAACGATCATGGCGGGGTGGTTACTATGGTTACTTAGGTCGTATTTGATGGCCCGAAAATATTTTAGGCGATCGGGGTTCGGGGTTCCCGGACCCCTTGGAAGGCGTGGGCTAAAGCACACGAAAATATGGAAATCGCACGAAATTCTAGTTTTTTGGCTGAAAAATGCAAAAAATGAGGAACGATCATGGCGGGGCGGTGACTATGGTTCCTTCGGTCGCATTTGATAGTACGGAAATTTTTTAGGCGATCCGGCTCCGGGGGGCCCGACCCACTCGGAAGGCGTGGGCGATAGCACACAAAAATATGGGAATCGGGCAGAATTCTAGTTTTTTGGCCAAAAAATGCAAAAAATGAGGAACGATCATGGAAAGGCAGTGACTATGGTTCCTTAGGTCTTAATTGATGGCCCGAAAATTTTTAGGCGGCCCGGCCCACTCGGAAGGCGTGCGCAATAGCACACAAAAATATGGTAATCGAGCGGAATTCTAGTTTTTTGGCCGAAAAATGCAATAAATGAGGAACGATCATGGAGGGGCGGTGACTATGGTTCCTTAGGTCATATTTGATGGCCCGAAAAATTTTAGGCTATCGGGGTCCACGGCTCCCAGGACCACTCGGAAGGCGTAAGCTATAGCACACTAAAATATGCATATTGCGCAGATTTCTAGTTTTTTGGCCAAAAAATGCAAAGCATTTGGAACAATCATGGTGGGGCGGTGACTATGGTACCTTAGGTTGTATTTGATAGTCCGGAAATATTTTAGGCGATAGGGGTCCTGAGGTCCCGGGACCACTCGAAAGGTGTGGGCTATAACACACAAAAATATGGGAATCGCGCGGAATTCTAGTTGTTTGGCCGAAAAACGCAAAAAATAAGGAACGATCATGGCTGGGAGGTGACTATGGTTCCTTAGGTTTTATTTGATAGTCCGGAAAAATTTTAGGCGATAGGGGTCCGGAGACCCGGGACCACTTGTAAGGCGTGGGTATAGCACACAAAAATATGGGAATCGGGCGGAATTCTAGTTGTTTCGCCAAAAAATGCAAAAAATGAGAAACGATCATGGCGGGAAGGTGACTATGGTTCCTTAGGTCTTATTTGATAGTCCGAAAATTTTTTTAGGTGATCCGAGTGCGGGGGGCACGGCCCACTCGGAAGGCGTGGGCTATAGCACACGAAAATATGGGAATCGCTCGGAATTCTAGTTGTTTGGCCGAAAAATGCAAAAAATAAGGAAAGATCATGGCGGGGCGGATACTATGGTTCCTTAGGTTGTATTTGATTGCCCGGAAAAATTTTAGGCAATCGGGGTCCGCGGCTCTTGGGACCACTCAGAATGCGTGGGTATAGCACACGAAAATATGGTAATCGGACGAAATTCTAGGTCTTTTTCAGTAACATGCAACAAATGTGGAAAGATCTTGGCAGGGCGGTGACTATGGTTCCTTTGGTCTTATTTGATAGTCCGGAAAAATATTAGGCGATAGGGGTCCGGAGGACCCGGGACCACTCGGAAGGCGTTGGCTATAACACACAAAAATATGGGAATCGCGCGGAATTCTAGTTGTTTGGCCGAGAAATGCAAAAAATGAGGAACGATCATGGCGGGGCGCATACTATGGTTCCTTAGGTCGTATTTGATAGTCCGGAAAAATTTTAGGCGATAGGGGTCAGGAGGTCCTGGGACCACTCGGAAGGCGTGGGCTATAACACACAAAAATATGGGAATCGCGCGGAATTCTAGTTATTTGGACGAAAAATGCAAAAAATGAGGAACGATAATGGTGGGGTGGTTACTATGGTTCCTTAGGTCATATTTGATGGCCCGAAAAATTTTTAGGCGATCGGGGTTCCCGGGACCCCTTGGAAGGCGTGGGCTAAAGCACAAGAAAATATGGAAATCGCGCGGAATTCTAGTTTTTTGGCTGAAAAACGCAAAAGACTAGGAATGATCATGGCGGGGCGGTGACTAAGGTTCCTTAGGTCGTATTTGATAGTCCAGAAAATTTTTAGGCCATCCGGCTGCGGGGGCCCCGACCCACTCAGAGGGCGTGGGCGACAGCACACAAAAATATGAGAATCGGGCGGAATTCTAGTTTTTTGGCCAAAAAATGCAAAAAATGAGGAACGATCATGGAGAGGCGGTGACTATGGTTCCTTAGGTCCTAATTGATGGCCCGAAAAGTTTTTTGGCGATTCGAGTCCGGCGGCCCGGCCCACTCGGAAGGCGTGGGCAATAGCACACAAAAATATGGTAATCGAGCGGAATTCTAGTTTTTTGGCCGAAAAACGCAATAAATGAGGAACGATCATGGCGGGGCGGTGACTATGGTTCCTTAGGTCGTATTTGATGGCCCGGAAAATTTTTGGCGATCGGGGTCCACGGCTCCCGGGACCACTCGGAAGGCGTAAGCTATAGCACATGAAAATATGGGAATCGGGCGGAATTCTAGTTTTTTGGCCGAAAAATGCAAAGCATTTGGAACGATCATGGTGGGGCGGTGACTATGGTACCTTAGGTCGGGAAAAATTTTAGGCGATCGGGGTCCGCGGCTCCCCTGACCACTTGGAAGGCGTGGGTATAGCACACGAAAATATGGGAATCGGGCGTAATTCTAGTTTTTTGGCCGAAAAATGCAAAAAATGAGAAACGATGATGGCGGGGCGGTTACTATGGTTCCTTAGGTCGTATTTGACAGCCCAGAAAAAGTTTAGGCGATCGGGGTCCGGGGTCCCGGAACCACTGGGAAGGGTGGGCAATAGCACACAAAAATATTGTAATCGGGCGGAATTCTAGTTTTTTGGCTGAAAAACGCAACAAATGAGGAATGATCATGGCTGGGCGGTGACTATGGTTCCTTAGGTCGTATTTGATTGTCCGGAAAAATTTTAGGCGATAGGGGTCCTGAGGTCCCGGGACCACTCGGAAGGTGTGGGCTATAACACACAAAAATATGGGAATCGCGCGAAATTCTAGTTGTTTGGCCGAAAAACGCAAAAAATAAAGAACGATCATGGCTGGGCGGTGACTATGGTTCCTTAGGTCTTATTTGATAGTCCGGAAAAGTTTTAGGCGATAGGGGTCCGGAGTCCCGGGACCACTTGTAAGGCGTGGGTATAGCACACGAAAATATGGGAATCGGGCAAAATTCTTGTTGTTTGGCCGAAAAATGCAAAAAATGAGAAACGATCATGGCGGGGCGCATACTATGGTTCCTTAGGTCGTATTTGATAGTCCGGAATAATTTTAGGCGATAGGGGTCAGGAGGTCCTGGGACCACTCGGAAGGCGTGGGCTATAACACACGAAAATATGGGAATCGCGCGGAATTCTAGTTGTTTGGACGAAAAATGCAAAAAATGAGGAACTATAATGGTGGGGAGGTTACTATGGTTCCTTAGGTCATATTTGATGGCCCTTAAAATTTTTAGGCGATCGGGGTTCGGAGTTCCCGGGACCCCTTGGAAGGCATGGGATAAAGCACAAGAAAATATGGAAATCGCACGGAATTCTAGTTTTTTGGCTGAAAAATGCAAAAGACTAGGAACGATCATGGCGGGGCGGTGGCTATGCTTCCTTAGGTCGTATTTGATAGTCCTGAAAATTATTAGGCGATCCGGCTCTGGGGGGCCCGACCCACTCGGAGGGCGTGGGCGACAGCACACAAAAATATGAGAATCGGGCGGAATTCTAGTTTTTTGGCCAAAAAATGCAAGAAATGAGGAACGATCATGGCGAGGCGGTGACTATGGTTCCTAAGGTCCTAATTGATGGCCCGAAATTTTTTTTGGCGATTCGAGTCTGGCGGCCCGGCCCACTTGGAAGGCGTGGGCAATAGCACACAAAAATATGGTAATCGAGCGGAATTCTTGTTGTTTGGCCGAAAAACGCAAAACATGAGGAACGATCATGGCGGGGTGGTTACTATGGTTCATTAGGTCGTATTTGATGGCCCGAAAATTTTTTAGGCGATCGGGGTTCGGGGTTCCCGGGACCCCTTGGAAGGCGTTGGCTAAAGCACACGAAAATATGGAAATCGCGCGAAATTCTAGTTTTTGGCTGAAAAACGCAAAAAATGAGGAACGATCATGGCGGGGCGGTGACTATGGTTCCTTAGGTTGCATTTGATAGTACGGAAATCTTTTAGGCGATCCGGCTCCGGGGGGCCCGACCCACTCGGAAGGCGTGGGCGATAGCACACAAAAATATGGGAATGAGGGCGGAATTCTAGTTTTTTGGCCAAAAAATGCAAAAAATGAGGAACGATCATGGCAAGGCAGTGACTATGGTTCCTTAGGTCTTAATTGATGGCCCGAAAATTTTTAGGCCATCCGAGACCGGCAGCCCGTCCCACTCGGAAGGCGTGCGCAACAGCACACAAAAATATGGTAATCGAGCGCAATTCTAGTTTTTTGGCCGAAAAATGCAATAAATGAGGAACGATCATGGCGGGGCGGTGACTATGGTTCCTTAGGTCATATTTGATGGCCCGGAAAATTTTAGGCGATCGGGGTCCACGGCTCCCAGGACCACTCGGAAGGCGTAAGCTATAGCACACTAAAATATGCAAATCGCGCGGATTTCTAGTTTTTTGGCCAAAAAATGCAAAGCATTTGGAACAATCATGATGGGGCGGTGACTACGGTACCTTAGGTCGTATTTGATAGTCCGGAAATATTTTAGGCGATAGGGGTCCTGAGGTCCCGGGACCACTCGGAAGGTGTGGGCTATAACACACAAAAATATGGGAATCGCGCGGAATTCTAGTTGTTTGGCCGAAAAACGCAAAAAATAAGGAACGATCATGGCTGGGAGGTGACTATGGTTCCTTAGGTTTTATTTGATAGTCCGGAAAAATTTTAGGCGATAGGGGTCCGGAGACCCTGGACCACTTATAAGGCGTGGGTATAGCACACAAAAATATGGGAATCGGGCGGAATTCTAGTTGTTTCGCCAAAAAATGCAAAAAATGAGAAAAGATCATGGCGGGAAGGTGACTATGGTTCCTTAGGTCTTATTTGATAGTCCGGAAATTTTTTTAGGTTATCCGAGTGCGGGGGGAACGGCCCACTCGGAAGGCGTGGGCTATAGCACACGAAAATATGGGAATCGCTCGGAATTCTAGTTGTTTGGCCGAAAAACGCAAAAAATAAGGAACGATCATGGCGGGGTGGATACTATGGTTCCTTAGGTTGTATTTGATTGCCCGGAAAAATTTTAGGCGATCGGGGTCCGCGGCTCTAGGGACCACTCGGAATGCGTGGGTATAGCACACGAAAATATGGTAATCGGGCGAAATTTTAGATCTTTTTCAGTAACATGCAAAAAATGTGGAAAGATCTTGGCAGGGCGGTGACTATGGTTCCTTTGGTATTATTTGATAGTCCGGAAAAATATTAGGCGATAGGGGTCCGGAGGTCCCGGGACCACTTGGAAGGCGTGGGCTATAACACACAAAAATATGGGAATCGCGCGGAATTCTAGTTGTTTGGACGAAAAATGCAAAAAATGAGGAACGATAATGGTGGGGTGGTTACTATGGTTCCTTAGGTCATATTTGATGGCCCGGAAAATTTTTAGGCGATCGGGGTTCAGGGTTCCCGGGACCCCTTGGAAGGCGTGGGCTAAAGCACAAGAAAATATGGAAATCGCGCGGAATTCTAGTTTTTTGGCTGAAAAACGCAAAAGACTAGGAACGATCATGGCGGGGCGGTGACTATGGTTCCTTAGGTCGTATTTGATAGTCCGGAAAATTTTTAGGCGATCCGGCTCCTGGGGGCCCGACCCACTCGGAGGGCGTGGGCAATAGCACACAAAAATATGATAATCGAGCGGAATTCAAGTTTTTTGGCCAAAAAATGCAAAAAATGAGGAACGATCATGGCGAGGCGGTGACTATGGTTCCTTAGGTCCTAATTGATGGCCCGAAAAGTTTTTTGGCGATTCGAGTCTGGCGGCCCGGCCCACTCGGAAGGCGTGGGCAATAGCACACAAAAATATGGTAATCGAGCGGAATTCTAGTTTTTTGGCCGAAAAACGCAATAAATGAGGAACGACCATGGCGGGGCGGTGACTATGGTTCCTTAGGTCATATTTGATGGCCCAGAAAATTTTAGGCGATCGGGGTCAATGGTTCCCGGGACCACTCGGAAGGCGTAAGCTATAGCACACTAAAATATGCAAATCGCGTGGAGTTCTAATTTTTTGGCCGAAAAATGCAAAGCATTTGGAACGATCATGGTGGGGCGGTGACTATGGTACCTTAGGTCGTATTTGATAGTCCGGAAAAATTTTAGGCGATCGGGGTCCGCGACTCCCCTTACCACTTGGAAGGCGTGGGTAGAGCACACGAAAATATGGGAATCGGGCGTAATTCTAGTTTTTTGGCCGAAAAATGCAAAAAATGAGGAACGATCATGGCGAGGCGGTGACTCTGGTTCCTTAGGTCCTAGGCGATCGGGGTCCGGGGGTCCCGGAACCACTTGGAAGGGTGGGCAATAGCACACAAAAATATCATAATCAGGCAGAATTCCAGTATTTTGGCCGAAAAACACAACAAATGAGGAATGATCATGGCTGGGCGGTGACTATGGTTCCTTAGGTCATATTTGATAGTCCGGAAAAATTTTAGGTGATAGGGGTCCGGAGGTCCCGGGACCACTCGGATGGTGTGGGCTATAGCACACAAAAATATGGGAATCGCGCGGAATTCTAGTTGTTTGGCCGAAAAATGCAAAAAAATAAGGAATGATCAAGGCAGGGCAGATACTATGGTTCCTTAGGTCGTATTTGATTGCCCGGAAAAATTTTAGGCGATCGGGGTCCGCGGCTCTTGGGACCACTCAGAATGCGTGGGTATAGCACAAGAAAATATGGGAATCGGGCGAAATTCTAGGTCTTTTCAGTAACATGCAAAAAATGTGGAAAGATCTTGACAGGGCGGTGACTATGGTTCCTTTGGTCTTATTTGATAGTCCGGAAAAATATTAGGCGATAGGGGTCCGGAGGTCCCGGGACCACTCGGAAGGCGTGGGCTATAACACACAAAAATATGGGAATCGCGTGGAATTCTAGTTTTTTGGCCGAAAAACGCAAAAAATAAGGAACGATCATGGCGTGGCGGATACTATGGTTCCTTAGGTCGTATTTGATTGGCCGGAAATATTTTAGGCGATCGGGGTCCGCGGCTCTTGGGACCACTCGGAAGGCGTGAGCAATATGCACACAAAAATATGGTAATCGAGCGGAATTCTAGTTTTTTGGCGGAAAAACGCAAAAAATGAGGAACAATCATGGCGGGGCGGATACTATGGTTCCTTTGGTCTTATTTGATAGTCCGGAAAAATATTAGGCGATAGGGGTCTGGTGGTCCCGGGACCACTCGGAAGGTGTGGGCTATAACACACAAAAATATGGGAATCGCGCGGAATTCTAGTTGTTTGGCCGAAAAACGCAAAAAATAAGGAACGATCATGGCGGGGCGAATACTATGGTTCCTTAGGTGGTATTTGATTTCCCGGAAAAATTTTAGGCGATCAGGGTCTGCGGCTCTTGGGACCACTCAGAATGCGTGGGTATAGCACACGAAAATATGGGAATCGGGCGAAATTCTAGGTCTTTTTCAGTAACATGCAAAAAATGTGGAAAGATCTTGACATGGCGGCGACTATGGTTCCTTTGTTCTTATTTGATAGTCCGGAAAAATATTAGGGGATAGGGGTCTGGAGGTCCCGGGACCACTCGGAAGGCGTGGGATATAACACACAAAAATATGGGAATCGCGCGAAATTCTAGTTGTTTGGCCAAAAAACGCAAAAAAATGAGGAACGATCATGGCGAGGCGGTGACTATGGTTCCTTAGGTCCTAATTGATGGCCCGAAAAGTTTTTTGGCGATTCGAGTCTGGCGGCCCGGCCCACTCGGAAGGCGTGGGCAATAGCACACAAAAATATGGTAATCGAGCGGAATTCAAGTTTTTTGGCCGAAAAACGCAATAAATGAGGAACGATCATGGCGGGGCGGTGACTATGGTTCCTTAGGTCGTATTTGATGGCCTGGAAAATTTTTGGCGATCGGGGTCCACGGCTCCCGGGACCACTCGGAAGGCGTAAGCTATAGCACACTAAAATATGCAAATCGCGCGGATTTCTAGTTTTTTGGCCGAAAAATGCGAAGCATTTGGAACGATCATGGTGGGGCGGTGACTATGGTACCTTAGGTCGTATTTGATAGTCCGGAAAACTTTTAGGCGATCGGGGTCCGCGACTCCCTTTACCACTTGGAAGGCGTGGGTAGAGCACACGAAAATATGGGAATCGGGCGTAATTCTAGTTTTTTGGCCGAAAAATGCAAAAAATGAGGAACGATCATGGCGAGGCGGTGACTCTGGTTCCTTAGGTCCTAGGCGATCGGGGTCCGGGGGTCCCGGAACCACTTGGAAGGGTGGGCAATAGCACACAAAAATATCATAATCAGGCAGAATTCCAGTATTTTGGCCGAAAAACACAACAAATGAGGAATGATCATGGCTGGGCGGTGACTATGGTTCCTTAGGTCATATTTGATAGTCCGGAAAAATTTTAGGCGATAGGGGTCCGGAGGTCCCGGGACCACTCGGAAGGTGTGGGCTATAACACACAAAAATATGGGAATCGCGCGGAATTCTAGTTGTTTGGCCGAAAAACGCAAAAAAATAAGGAATGATCAAGGCAGGGCAGATACTATGGTTCCTTAGGTCGTATTTGATTGCCCGGAAAAAAATTTTGGCGATCGGGGTCCACGGCTCTTGGGACCACTCAGAATGCGTGGGTATAGCACACGAAAATATGGGAATCGGGCGAAATTCTAGGTCTTTTTCAGTAACATGCAAAAAATGTGGAAAGATCTTGACAGGGCGGTGACTATGGTTCCTTTGGTCTTATTTGATAGTCCGGAAAAATATTAGGCGATAGGGGTCCGGAGGTCCCGGGACCACTCGGAAGGCGTGGGCTATAACACACAAAAATATGGGAATCGCGTGGAATTCTAGTTGTTTGGCCGAAAAACGCAAAAAATAAGGAACGATCATGGCGTGGCGGATACTATGGTTCCTTAGGTCGTATTTGATTGGCCGGAAATATTTTAGGCGATCGGGGTCCGCGGCTCTTGGGACCACTCGGAAGGCGTGGGCAATATGCACACAAAAATATGGTAATCGAGCGGAATTCTAGTTTTTTGGCGGAAAAACGCAAAAAATGAGGAACAATCATGGCGGGGCAGATACTATGGTTCCTTTGGTCTTATTTGATAGTCCGGAAAAATATTAGGCGATAGGGGTCTGGTGGTCCCGGGACCACTCGGAAGGTGTGGGCTATAACACACAAAAATATGGGAATCGCGCGGAATTCTAGTTGTTTGGCCGAAAAACGCAAAAAATAAGGAACGATCATGGCGGGGCGGATACTATGGTTCCTTAGGTGGTATTTGATTGCCCGGAAAAATTTTAGGCGATCAGGGTCTGCGGCTCTTGGGACCACTCAGAATGCATGGGTATAGCACACGAAAATATGGGAATCGGGCGAAATTCTAGGTCTTTTTCAGTAACATGCAAAAAATGTGGAAAGATCTTGACATGGCGGTGACTATGGTTCCTTTGTTCTTATTTGATAGTCCGGAAAAATATTAGGGGATAGGGGTCCGGAGGTCCCGGGACCACTCGGAAGGCGTGGGATATAACACACAAAAATATGGGAATCGCGCGAAATTCTAGTTGTTTGGCCAACAAACGCAAAAAAATGAGGAACGATCATGGCGGGGCTGTGACTATGGTTCCTTAGGTCTTATTTGATAGTCCGTAAAAATATTAGGCGATAGGGGTCCGGAGGTCCCGGGACCACTCGGAAGGCGTGGGCTAAAACACACAAAAATATGGGAATCGCGCGAAATTCTAGTTGTTTGGCCGAAATACGCAAAAAATGAGGAACGATCATGGCGGGGCGGATACTGTGGTTCCTTTGGTCATATTTGATAGTCCGAAAAATTTTTAGGCGATAGGGGTCAGGAGGTCGCGGGACCACTCGGAAGGCTTGGGCTATAACACACAAAAATTTGGGAATCGCGCAGAATTCTACCTGTTTGGCCGAAAAACGCAAAAAATGAGGAACGATCATGGAGGGGTGGTTACTATGGTTCCTTAGGTCGTATTTGATGGCCCGGAAAATTTTTAGGCGAACGGGGATCGGGGTTCCCGGGACCCCTTGGAAGGCGTGGGCTAAAGCACACGAAAATATGGAAATCGCGCGAAATTCTAGTTTTTTGGCTGGAAAATGCAAAAGACTAGGAATGATCATGGCGGGGCGGTGACTATGGTTCCTTAGGTTGTATTTGATAGTCCGGAAAAATTTTAGGGGATAGGGGTCCGGAGTTCCCAAGTTCACTTGGAAGGCGTGGGCTATAGGACACGAAAATATGGGAATCGCGCGGAATTCTAGTTTTTTGGCCGAAAAACGGAAAACACTAGGAACGATCATGGCTGGGCGGTGACTATAGTTCCTTAGGTCTTATTTGATAGTCCGGAAAAATTTTAGGCGATAGGGGTCCGGAGGTCCCGGGACCACTCGGAAGGTGTGGGCTATAACACACAAAAATATAGGAATCGAGCGTAATTCTAGGTTTTTGGCCGAAAAACGCAAAAAATAAGGATCGATCATGGCGTGGCGGATACTATGGTTCCTTAGGTCGTATTTGATTGCCCGGAAATATTTTAGGCGATCGGGGTCGTCGGCTCTTGGGACCACTCGGAAGGCGCGGGCAATAGCACACAAAAATATGGTAATCGAGCGGAATTCTAGTTTTTTGGCGGAAAAACGCAAAAAATGAGGAACGATCATGGCGGGGCAGATACTATGGTTCCTTTGGTCTTATTTGATAGTCCGGAAAAATATTAGGCGATAGGGGTCCGGAGGTCCCGGGAACACTAGGAAGGCGTGGGCAATAGCACACAAAAATATGGTAATCGAGCGGAATTCTAGTTTTTTGGCCGAAAAATGCAATAAATGAGGAACTATCATGGCGGGGCGGTTATTATGGTTCCTTAGGTCGTATTTGATGGCCCGAAAAATTTTAGGCTATCGGGGTCCACGGCTTCCGGGACCACTCAGAAAGCGTAAGCTATATAGCACACTAAAATATGCAAATCGCGCGGAGTTCTAGTTTTTTAGCCAAAAATTGCCAAGCAATTGGAACGATCATGGTGGGGCGGTGACTATGGTACCTTAGGTCGTATTTGATAGTCCGGAAAAATTTTAGGCAATCGGGGTCCGCGGCTCCCCGGACCACTTGGAAGGCGTGGGTATAGCACACGAAAATATGGGAATCGGGCGTAATTCTAGTTTTTTGGCCGAAAAACACAACAAATGAGGAATGATCATGGCTGGACGGTGACTATGGTTTCTTAGGTTGTATTTGATAGTCCGGAAAAATTTTAGGCGATAGGGGTCCGGAGTTCCCGGGTTCACTTGGAAGGCATGGGCTATAGGACACGAAAATATGGGAATCGCGCAGAATTCTAGTTTTTTGGCCGAAAAATAGAAAAACCTAGGAACGATTATGGCTGGGCGGTGACTATGGTTCCTTAGGTCTTATTTGATAGTCCGGAAAAATTTTAGACGATAGGGGTCCGGAGACCCGGGACCACTCGGAAGGCGTGGGCTATATACAAAAATATGGGATCGCGCGGAATTCTAGTTGTTTGGCCGAAAAACACAAAAAATGAGGAACGATCATGGCGGGGTGGATACTATGGTTCCTTAGGTCGTATTTGATAGTCCGGACAAATTTTAAGCGTTAGGGGTCTGGAGGTCCCGGGACCACTCGGAAGGTGTGGGCTATAACACACAAAAATATGGGAATCGCGCGGAATTCTAGTTGTTTGGCCGAAAAACGTAAAAAAAATAAGGAACGATCATGGCGGGGCAGATACTATGGTTCCTTAGGTCGTATTTGATTGCCCGAAAAATTTTAGGCGATCGGGGTCCGCGGCTCTTGGGACCACTCGGAATGCGTGGGTATAGCACACGAAAATATGGGAATCGGGCGAAATTCTAGGTCTTTTTAAGTAACATGCAAAAAATGTGGAAAGATATTGACAGGGCAGTGACTATGGTTCCTTTGGTCTTATTTGATAGTCCGGAAAAATATTAGGCGATAGGGGTCCTGAGGTCCCGGGACCACTCGGAAGGCGTGGGCTATAACACACAAAAATATGGGAATCGCGCGGAATTCTAGTTGTTTGGCCGAAAAACGCAAAAAAATGAGGAACGATCATGGCAGGGCGGTGACTATGGTTCCTTAGGTCTTATTTGATAGTCCGTAAAAATATTAGGCGATAGGGGTCCGGAGGTCCCGGGACCACTCGGAAGGCATGGGCTAAAACACACAAAAATATGGGAATCGCGCGGAATTCTAGTTGTTTGGCCGAAAAATGCAAAAAATAAGAAACGATCATGGCGGGGCGGATACTATGGTTCCTTTGGTCGTATTTGATAGTCCGAAAAATTTTTAGGCGATAGGGGTCAGGAGGTCCCGGGACCACTCGGAAGGCTTGGGCTATAACACACAAAAATTTGGGAATCGCGCAGAATTCTACCTGTTTGGCCGAAAAACGCAAAAAATGAGGAACGATCATGGAGGGGGTGGTTACTATGGTTCCTTAGGTCGTATTTGATGGCCCGGAAAATTTTTAGGCGAACGGGGATCGGGGTTCCCGGGACCCCTTGGAAGGCGTGGGCTAAAGCACACGAAAATATGGAAATCGCGCGAAATTCTAGTTTTTTGGCTGAAAAATGCAAAAGACTAGGAATGATCATGGCGGGGCGGTGACTATGGTTCCTTAGGTCGTATTTGATAGTCCGAAAAAATTTTAGGGGATAGGGGTCCGGAGTTCCCAAGTTCACTTGGAAGGCGTGGGCTATAGGACACGAAAATATGGGAATCGCGCAGAATTCTAGTTTTTTGGCCGAAAAATGGAAAACACTAGGAACGATCATGGCTGGGCGGTGACTATAGTTCCTTAGGTCTTATTTGATAGTCCGGAAAAATTTTAGGCGATAGGGGTCCGGAGGTCCCGGGACCACTCGGAAGGTGTGGGCTATAACACACAAAAATATAGGAATCGCGCGTAATTCTAGTTGTTTGGCCGAAAAACGCAAAAAATAAGGATCGATCATGGCGTGGCGGATACTATGGTTCCTTAGGTCGTATTTGATTGCCCGGAAATATTTTAGGCGATCGGGGTCGGCGGCTCTTGGGACCACTCGAAAGGCGTGGGCAATAACACACAAAAATATGGTAATCGAGCGGAATTCTAGTTTTTTGGCGGAAAAACGCAAAAAATGAGGAACGATCATGGCGGGGCGGATACTATGGTTCCTTTGGTCTTATTTGATAGTCCGGAAAAATATTAGGCGATAGGGGTCCGGAGGTCCCGGGAACACTAGGAAGGCGTGGGCAATAGCGCACAAAAATATGGTAATCGAGCGGAATTCTTGTTTTTTGGCCGAAAAATGCAATAAATGAGGAACGATCATGGCGGGGCGGTTACTATGGTTCCTTAGGTCGGATTTGATGGCCTGGAAAATTTTAGGCTATCGGGGTCCACGGCTTCCGGGACCACTCAGAAAGCGTAAGCTATATAGCACACTAAAATATGCAAATCGCGCGGAGTTCTAGTTTTTTAGCCAAAAATTGCAAAGCAATTGGAACGATCATGGTGGGGCGGTGACTATGGTACCTTAGGTCGTATTTGATAGTCTGAAAAAATTTTAGGCGATCGGGGTCCGTGGCTCCCCGGACCACTTGGAAGGCATGGGTATAGCACACGAAAATATGGGAATCGGGCGTAATTCTAGTTTTTTGGCCGAAAAACGCAACAAATGAGGAATGATCATGGCTGGACGGTGACTATGGTTCCTTAGGTTGTATTTGATAGTCCGGAAAAATTTTAGGCGATAGGGGTCCGGAGTTCCCGGGTTCACTTGGAAGGCATGGGCTATAGGACACGAAAAAATGGGAATCGCGCGAAATTCTAGGTTTTTGGCCGAAAAACAGAAAAAACTAGGAACGATTATGGCTGGGCGGTGACTATGGTTCCTTAGGTCTTATTTGATAGTCCGAAAAATTTTAGACGATAGGGGTCCGGAGACCCGGGACCACTCGGAAGGCGTGGGCTATACAGAAAAATATGGGATCGCGCGGAATTCTAGTTGTTTGGCCGAAAAACGCAAAAAATGAGGAACGATCATGGCGGGGCGGATACTATGGTTCCTTAGGTCGTATTTGATAGTCCGGACAAATTTTAAGCGATAGGGGTCTGGAGGTCCCGGGACCACTCGGAAGGTGTGGGCTATAACACACAAAAATATGGGAATCGCGCGGAATTCTAGTTGTTTGGCCGATAAACGTAAAAATATAAGGAACGATCATGGCGGGGCTGAGACTATGGTTCCTTAGGTCGTATTTGATTGCCCGGAAAAATTTTAGGCGATCGGGGTCCGCGGCTCTTGGGACCACTCGGAATGCGTGGGTATAGCACACGAAAATATGGGAATCGGGCGAAATTCTAGGTCTTTTTAAGTAACATGCAAAAAATGTGGAAAGATCTTGACAGGGCAGTGACTATGGTTCCTTTGGTCTTATTTGATAGTCCGGAAAAATATTAGGCGATAGGGGTCCGGAGGTCCCGGGACCACTCGGAAGGCGTGGGCTATAACACACAAAAATATGGGAATCGCGCGGAATTCTAGTTGTTTGGCCGAAAAACGCAAACAAATGAGGAACGATCATGGCGGGGCGGATACTATGGTTCCTTAGGTCGTATTTGATAGTCCGGAAATATTTTAGGCGATAGGGGTCAGGAGGTCCCGGGACCACTCGGAAGGCGTGGGCTATAACACACAAAAATATGGGATCACGCGGAATTCTAGTTATTTGGCCGAAAAACACAAAAAATGAGGAACGATCATGGTGGGGCGGATACTATGGTTCCTTTGGTCGTATTTGATAGTCCGGAAAAATTTTAGGCGATAGGGGTCCGGAGGTCCCGGGACCACTCGGAAGGTGTAGGCTATATAACACACAAAAATATGTGAATCGCGCGGAATTCTAGTTGTTTGGCCGAACAACGCAAAAAATAAGGAACGATCATGGCGGGGCGGATACTATGGTTCCTTAGGTCGTATTTGATTGCCCGAAAAAATTTTAGGCGATCGGGGTCCACGGCTCTTGGGACCACTGGGAATGCGTGGGTATAGCACACGAAAATATGGAAATCGGGCGAAATTCTAGGAATGCGTGGGTATAGCACATGCAAAAAATTTGGAAAGATCTTGGCAGGGCGGTGACTATGGTTCGTTTGGTCTTATTTGATAGTCCGGAAAAATATTAGGCGATAGGGGTCCGGAGGTCCCGGGACCACTCGGAAGGCGTGGGCTATAACACACAAAAATATGGGAATCACGCGGAATTCTAGTTGTTTGGCCGAAAAATGCAAAAAATGAGGAACTATTATGGTGGGGCGGTGACTATGGTACCTTAGGTCGTATTTGATTGTCCGGAAAAATTTTAGGCGATCGGGGGCAGGATGTCCCGGGACCACTCGGAAGGCGTGGGCTATAACACACAAAAATATGGGAATCGGGCGGAATTCTAGTTGTTTGCCCGAAAAACGCAAAAAATGAGGAACGATCATAGTGGGGTGGTTAATATGGTTCCTTAGGTCGTATTTGATGACCCGGAAATTTTTTAGGCGATCGGGGTTCGGGGTTTCCGGGACCCCTTGGAAGGCGCACACGAAAATATGGAAATCGCGCGAAATTCTAGTTTTTTGGCTGAAAAACGCAAAAGACTAGGAACGATCATGGCGGGGAGGTGACTATGGTTCCTTATGTCGTATTTGATAGTCCGGAAAAATTTTAGGCGATCCGGTTCCGGGGGGCCCGACCCACTCGGAAGGCGTGGGCGATAGCGCACAAAAATATAGGAATCGGGTGGAATTCTAGTTCTTTGGCCAAAAAATGCAAAAAATGAGGAACGATCATGGCGAGGTGGTGACTATGGTTCCTTAGATCTTAATTGATGGCCTGGAAATTTTTTAGGCGATCCGAGACCGGCGGCCCGGCCCACTCGGAAGGCATGGGCAATAGCACACAAAAATATGGTAATCGAGCGAAATTCTAGTTTTTTGGTCGAAAAATGCAATAAATGAGGAATGATCATGACGGGGCGGTGACTATGGTTCCTTAGGTCGTATTTGATGGCCAGGAAAATTTTAGGCGACCGGGCACCACGGCTCCCGGGACCACTCGGAAAGCGTAAGCTATATAGCACACTAAAATATGCAAATCGTGCGGAGTTCTAGTTTTTTGGCCGAAAAATGCAAAGCATTTGGAACGATCATGGTGGGGCGGTGACTATGGTACCTTAGGTCATATTTGATAGTCCGGAAAAATTTTAGGCGATCGGGGTCCGCGGCTCCCCGGACCACTTGGAAGGCGTGGGTATAGCACACGAAAATATGGGAATCGGGCGTAATTCTAGTTTTTTGGCCGAAAAATGCAAAAAATGAGAAACGATGATGGCGGGGCGGTTACTATGGTTCCTTAGGTCGTATTTGATGGCCCGGAAAATTTTTAGGCGATCGGGGTCCGGGGGTCCCGGAACCACTTGGAAGGGTGGGCAATAGCACACAAAAACATTGTAATCGGGCGGAATTCTAGTTTTTTGGCCGAAAAATGCAACAAATGAGGAATGATCATGGCTGGGCGGTGACTATGGTTCCTTAGGTCGTATTTGATAGTCCAGTAAAATTTTAGGCGACAGGGATCCGGAGTTCCCGGGTTCACTTGGAAGGCGTGGGCTATAGGACACGAAAATATGGGAATCGCGCGAAATTCTAGTTTTTTGGCCGAAAAACAGAAAAAACTAGGAACGATCATGGCTGGGCGGTGACTATGGTTCCTTAGGTCTTATTTGATAGTCCGGAAAAATTTTAGGCGATAGGGGTCCGGAGACCCGGGACCACTCGGAAGGCGTAGGCTATAACACACAAAAATATGGGATCGTGCGAAATTCTAGTTGTTTGGCCGAAAAACACAAAAAATGAGGAACGATCATGGCGGGGCAGATACTATGGTTCCTTAGGTCGTATTTGATAGTCCGTAAAAATTTTAGGCGATAGGGGTCTGGAGGTCCCGGGACCACTCGGAAGGTGTGGGCTATAACACACAAAAATGTGGGAATCGCGCGGAATTCTAGCTGTTTGGCCGAAAAACAAAAAAAATAAGGAACGATCATGGCGGGGCAGATACTATGGTTCCTTAGGTCGTATTTGATTACCCGGAAAAATTTTAGGCGATCGGGGTCCGCGGCTCTTGGGACCACTCGGAATGTGTGGGTATAGCACACGAAAATATGGGAATCGGGCGAAATTCTAGGTCTTTTTTAGTAACATTCAAAAAATTTAGAAAGATCTAGGTAGGGCGGTGACTATGGTTCCTTTGGTCTTATTTGATAGTCCAGAAAAATATTAGACGATAGGGGTCCGGAGGTCCCGGGACCATTCGGAAGGCGTGGGCTATAACACACAAAAATATGGGAATCGCGCGGAATTCTAGTTGTTTGGCCGAAAAACGCAAAAAATGAGGAACGATTATGGTGGGGCGGTGACTATGGTACCTTAGGTCGTATTTGATTGTCCGGAAAAATTTTAGGCGATAGGGGGCAGGAGGTCCCGGGACCACTCGGAAGGCGTGGGCTATAACACACAAAAATATGGGAATCGGGCGGAATTCTAGTTGTTTGCCCTAAAAACACAAAAAATGAGGAACGATCATGGCGGTGTGGTTAATATGGTTCCTTAGGTCATATTTGATGACCCGGAAAATTTTTAGGCGATCGGGGTTCGGGGTTCCAAGGACCCCTTGGAAGGCGTGGGCTAAAGCACACGAAAATATGGAAATCGCGCGAAATTCTAGTTTTTTGGCTGAAAAACGCTAAAGACTAGGAACGATCATGGCGGGGAGGTGACTATGGTTCCTTATGTCGTATTTGATAGTCCGGAAAATTTTTGGGCGATCCGGCTCCGGGGGGCCCGACCCACTCGGAAGGCGTGGGCGATAGCGCACAAAAATATGGGAATCGGGTGGAATTCTAGTTCTTTGGCCAAAAAATGCAAAAAATGAGGAACGATCATGGCGAGGCGGTGACTATGGTTCCTTAGATCTTAATTGATGGCCCGAAAATTTTTTAAGCGATCCGAGACCGGCGGCCTGGCCCACTCGGAAGGCGTGGGCAATAGCACACAAAAATATGGTAATCGAGCGGAATTCTAGTTTTTTGGTCGAAAAACGCAATAAATGAGGAACGATCATGACGGGGCGGTGACTATGGTTCCTTAGGTCATATTTGATGGCCCGGAAAATTTTAGGCGACCGGGGTCCACGGCTCCCGGGACCACTCGGAAAGCGTAAGCTATATAGCACACTAAAATATGCAAATCGTGCGGAGTTCTAGTTTTTTGGCCGAAAAATGCAAAGCATTTGGAACGATCATGGTGGGGCGGTGACTATGGTACCTTAGGTCGTATTTGATAGTCCGGAAAAATTTTAGGCGATCGGGGTCCGCGGATCCCCGGACCACTTGGAAGGCGTGGGTATAGCACACGAAAATATGGGAATCGGGCGTAATTCTAGTTTTTTGCCCGAAAAATGCAAAAAATGAGAAACGATGATGGCGGGGCGGTTACTATGGTTCCTTAGGTCGTATTTGATGGCCCGGAAAATTTTTAGCCGATCGGGGTCCGGGGGTCCCGGAACCACTTGGAAGGGTGGGCAATAGCACACAAAAACATTGTAATCGGGCGGAATTCTAGTTTTTTGGCCGAAAAATGCAACAAATGAGGAATGATCATGGCTGGGCGGTGACTATGGTTCCTTATGTCGTATTTGATAGTCCGGTAAAATTTTAGGCGACAGGGGTCCGGAGTTCCCGGGTTCACTTGGAAGGCGTGGGCTATAGGACACGAAAATATGGGAATCGCGCGGAATTCTAGTTTTTTGGCCGAAAAACAGAAAAAACTAGGAACGATCATGGCTGGGCGATGACTATGGTTCCTTAGGTCTTATTTGATAGTCCGGAAAAATTTTAGGCGATAGGGGTCCGGAGACCCGGGACCACTCGGAAGGCGTAGGCTATAACACACAAAAATATGGGATCGTGCGGAATTCTAGTTGTTTGGCCGAAAAACACAAAAAATGAGGAACGATCATGGCGGGGCAGATACTATGGTTCCTTAGGTCGTATTTGATAGTCCGGAAAAATTTTAGGCGTTAGGGGTCCGGAGGTCCCGGAACCACTCGGAAGGTGTGGGCTATAACACACAAAAATGTGGGAATCGCGCGGAATTCTAGCTGTTTGGCCGAAAAACGCAAAAAATAAGGAAAGATCATGGCGGGGCAGATACTATGGTTCCTTAGGTTGTATTTGATTACCCGGAAAAATTTTAGGCGATCGGGGTCCGCGGCTCTTGGGACCACTCGGAATGTGTGGGTATAGCACACGAAAATATGGGAATCGGGCGAAATTCTAGGTCTTTTTTAGTAACATTCAAAAAATTTAGAAAGATCTTGGTAGGGCGGTGACTATGGTTCCTTTGGTCTTATTTGATAGTCCGGAAAAATATTAGACGATAGGGGTCCGGAGGTCCCCGGACCATTCGGAAGGCGTGGTCTATAACACACAAAAATATGGGAATCGCGCGGAATTCTAGTTGTTTGGCCGAAAAACGCAAAAAAATGAGGAACGATCATGGCGGGGCGGTGACTATGGTTCCTTAGGTCGTATTTGATAGTCCGGAAAATTTTTAGGCGATTCGGCTCCGGGGGGCCCGACCCACTCGGAAGGCGTGGGCAATAGCACACAAAAATATGGTAATCGAGCGGAATTCTAGTTTTTTGGCCCAAAAATGCAATAAATGAGGAACGATCATGACGGGGCGGTGACTATAGTTCCTTAGGTCATATTTGATGGCCCGGAAAATTTTAGGCGACCGGGGTCCACGGCTCCCGGGACCACTCGAAAAGCGTAAGCTATATAGCACACTAAAATATGCAAATCGCGCAGAGTTCTAGTTTTTTGGCCGAAAAATGCAAAGCCTTTGGAACGATCATGGTGGGGCGGTGACTATGGTACCTTAGGTCGTATTTGATAGTCCGAAAAAATTTTAGGCGATCGGGGTCCGCGGCTCCCCGGACCACTTGGAAGGCGTGGGTATAGCACACGAAAATATGGGAATCGGGCGTAATTCTAGTTTTTTGGCCGAAAAATGCAAAAAATGAGAAACGATGATGGCGGGGCGGTTACTATGGTTCCTTAGGTCGTATTTGACGGCCCGAAAAAATTTTAGGCGATCGGGGTCCGGGGGTCCCGGAACCACTTGGAAGGGTGGGCAATAGCACACAAAAACATTGTAATCGGGCGGAATTCTAGTTTTTTGGCCGAAAAACGCAACAAATGAGGAATGATCATGGTTGGGCGGTGACTATGGTTCCTTAGGTCGTATTTGATAGTCCGGAAAAATTTTAGGCGATAGGGGTCCGGAGTTCCCGGGTTCACTTGGAAGGCGTGAGCTATAGGACACGGAAATATGGGAATCGCGCGGAATTCTAGTTTTTTGGCCGAAAAACAGAAAAAACTAGGAACGATCATGGCTGGGCGGTGACTACGGTTCCTTAGGTCTTATTTGATAGTCTGGAAAAATTTTAGGCGATAGGGGCCCGGAGACCCGGGACCACTCGGAAGGCGTAGGCTATAACACACAAAAATATGGGATCGTGCGAAATTCTAGTTGTTTGGCCGAAAAACACAAAAAATGAGGAACGATCATGGCGGGGCGAATACTATGTTCCTTAGGTCGTATTTGATAATCCGAAAAAATTTTAGGCGATAGGGGTCCGGAGGTCCCGGGACCACTCGGAAGGTGTGGGCTATAACACACAAAAATATGGGAATCGCGCGGAATTCTAGTTGTTTGGCCGAAAAACGCAAAAAATAAGGAACGATCATGGCGGGGCGGATACTATGGTTCCTTAGGTTGTATTTGATTACCCGGAAAAATTTTAGGCAATCGGGGTCCGCGGCACTTGGGACCACTCTGAATGTGTGGGTATAGCACACGAAAATATGAAAATCGCGCGAAATTCTAGTTTTTTGGCTGAAAAATGCAAAACACTAGAAACGATCATGGCGGGGCGGTGACTATGGTTCCTTAGGTCGTATTTGATAGTCCGGAAAATTTTTAGGCGATTCGGCTCCGGGGGGCCAGACCCACTCGGAAGGCGTGGGCAATAGCACACAAAAATATGGTAATCGAGCGGAATTCTAGTTTTTTGGCCCAAAAATGCAATAAATGAGGAACGATCATGACGGGGCGGTGACTATAGTTCCTTAGGTCATATTTGATGGGCTGGAAAATTTTAGGCGACCGGGGTCCACGGCTCCCGGGACCACTCGGAAAGCGTAAGCTATATAGCACACTAAAATATGCAAATCGCGCAGAGTTCTAGTTTTTTGGCCGAAAAATGCAAAGCATTTGGAACGATCATGGTGGGGCGGTGACTATGGTACCTTAGGTCGTATTTGATAGTCCGAAAAAATTTTAGGCGATCGGGGTCCGCCGGCTCCCCGGACCACTTGGAAGGCGTGGGTATAGCACACGAAAATATGGGAATCGGGCGTAATTCTAGTTTTTTGGCCGAAAAATGCAAAAAATGAGAAACGGTGATGGCGGGGCGGTTACTATGGTTCCTTAGGTCGTATTTGACGGCCCGGAAAAATTTTAGGCGATCGGGGTCCGGGGCTCCCGGAACCACTTGGAAGGGTGGGCAATAGCACACAAAAACATTGTAATCGGGCGGAATTCTAGTTTTTTGGCCGAAAAACGCAACAAATGAGGAATGATCATGGTTGGGCGGTGACTATGGTTCCTTAGGTCGTATTTGATAGTCCGGAAAAATTTTAGGCGATAGGGGTCCGGAGTTCCCGGGTTCACTTGTAAGGCGTGAGCTATAGGACACGGAAATATGGGAATCGCGCGGAATTCTAGTTTTTTGGCCGAAAAACAGAAAAAACTAGGAACGATCATGGCTGGGCGGTGACTACGGTTCCTTAGGTCTTATTTGATAGTCTGGAAAAATTTTAGGCGATAGGGGCCCGGAGACCCGGGACCACTCGGAAGGCGTAGGCTATAACACACAAAAATATGGGATCGTGCGAAATTCTAGTTGTTTGGCTGAAAAACACAAAAAATGAGGAACGATCATGGCGGGGCGAATACTATGGTTCCTTAGGTCGTATTTGATAATCCGGAAAAATTTTAGGCGATAGGGGTCCGGAGGTCCCGGGACCACTCGGAAGGTGTGGGCTATAACACACAAAAATATGGGAATCGCGCGGAATTCTAGTTGTTTGGCCGAAAAACGCAAAAAATAAGGAACGATCATGGCGGGGTGGATACTATGGTTCCTTAGGTTGTATTTGATTACCCGAAAAATTTTTAGGCAATCGGGGTCCTCGGCTCTTGGGACCACTCGGAATGTGTGGGCATAGCACACGAAAATATGAAAATCGCGCGAAATTCTAGTTTTTTGGCTGAAAAACGCAAAACACTAGGAACGATCATGGCGGGGCGGTGAGTATGGTTCCTTAGGTCGTATTTGATAGTCCGGAAAATTTTTAGGCGATCCGGCTCCGGGGGCCCGACCCACTCGGAAGGCGTGGGCGATAGCACACAAAAATATGGGAATCGGGCGGAATTCTAGTTCTTTGGCCAAAAAATGGAAAAAATGAGGAACGATCCTGGCAAGGCGGTGGCTATGGTTCCTTAGGTCTTAATTGATGGCCCGAAAATTTTTTAGGCGATCCGAGACCGGCGGCCCGGCCCACTCGGAAGGCGTGGGCAATAGCACACAAAAATATGGTAATCGAGCGAAATTCTAGTTTTATGTCCGAAAAACGCAATAAATGAGGAACGATCATGATGGGGCGGTGACTATGGTTCCTTAGGTCATATTTGATGGCCCGGAAAATTTTAGGCGATCGGGATCCACGGCTCCCGGGACCACTCGGAAAGCGTAAGCTATATAGCACACTAAAATATGAAAATCGCGCGGAGTTCTAGTTTTTTGGCCGAAAAATGCAAAGCATTTGGAACGATCATGGTGGGGCGGTGACTATGGTACCTTAGGTCGTATTTGATAGTCCGGAAAAATATTAGGCAATCGGGGTCCACGGCTCCCCGGACCATTTTGGAAGGCGTGGGTATAGCACACGAAAATATGGGAATCGGGCGTAATTCTAGTTTTTTGGCCGAAAAATGCAAAAAATGAGAAACGATGATGGCGGGGCGGTTACTATGGTTCCTTAGGTCGTATTTGACGGCCCGGAAAAATATTTTGGCGATCGGGGTCCAGATGTCCCGGAACCACTTGGAAGGGTGGGCAATAGCACACAAAAACATTGTAATCAGGCGGAATTCTAGTTTTTTGGTCGAAAAATGCAACAAATGAGGAATGATCATGGCGGGGTGGATACTATGGTTCCTTAGGTCGTATATGATAGTCCGGAAAAATTTTAGGAGATAGGGGTCCGGAGGTCCCGGGACCACTCGGAAGGTGTGGGCTATAACACACAAAAATATGGGAATCGCGAGGAATTCTAGTTGTTTGGCCGAAAAACGCAAAAAATAAGGAACGATCATGGCGGGGCGGTGACTATGGTACCTTAGGTCGTATTTGATAGTCCGGAAAAATTTTAGGCGATCGGGGTCCGGGGGTCCCGGAACCACTTGGAAGGGTGGGCAATAGCACACAAAAATATTGTAATCGGGCGGAATTCTAGTTTTTTGGCCGAAAAACGCAACAAATGAGGAATGATCATGGCTGGGCGGTGACTATGGTTCCTTAGGTCGTATTTGATAGTCCGGAAAAATTTTAGGCGATAGGGGTCCGGAGGTCCCGGGACCACTCGGAAGGCGTGGGCTATAACACACAAAAATATGGGAATCGCGCGGAATTCTAGTTGTTTGGCCGAAAAACGCAAAAAATGAGGAACGATCATGGCGGGGCGGATACTATGGTTCCTTAGGTCGTATTTGATTGCCCGGAAAAATTTTAGGCGATCGGGGTCCGCGGCTCTTGGAACCACTCGGAATGCGTGGGCTAAAGCACACGAAAATATGGAAATCGCGCGGAATTCTAGTTTTTTGGCTGAAAAACGCAAAAGACTAGGAACGATCATGGCGAGGCGGTGACTATGATTCCTTAGGTCATATTTGATAGTCCGGAAAATTTTTAGGCGATTCGGCTCCGGGGGGCCCGACCCACTCGGAAGGCGTGGGCAATAGCACACAAAAATATGGTAATCGAGCGGAATTCTAGTTTTTTGGCCCAAAAATGCAATAAATGAGGAACGATCATGACGGGGCGGTGACTATAGTTCCTTAGGTCATATTTGATGGCCCGGAAAATTTTAGGCGACCGGGGTCCACGGCTCCCGGGACCACTCGGAAAGCGTAAGCTATATAGCACACTAAAATATGCAAATCGCGCAGAGTTCTAGTTTTTTGGCCGAAAAATGCAAAGCATTTGGAACGATCATGGTGGGGCGGTGACTATGGTACCTTAGGTCGTATTTGATAGTCCGAAAAATTTTTAGGCGATCGGGGTCCGCGGCTCCCCGGACCACTTGGAAGGCGTGGGTATAGCACACGAAAATATGGGAATCGGGCGTAATTCTAGTTTTTTGGCCGAAAAATGCAAAAAATGAGAAACGATGATGGCGGGGCGGTTACTATGGTTCCTTAGGTCATATTTGACGGCCCGGAAAAATTTTAGGCGATCGGGGTCCGGGGGTCCCGGGAACCACTTGGAAGGGTGGGCAATAGCACACAAAAACATTGTAATCGGGCGGAATTCTAGTTTTTTGGCCGAAAAACGCAACAAATGAGGAATGATCATGGTTGGGCGGTGACTATGGTTCCTTAGGTCGTATTTGATAGTCCGGAAAAATTTTAGGCGATAGGGGTCCGGAGTTCCCGGGTTCACTTGGAAGGCGTGAGCTATAGGACACGGAAATATGGGAATCGCGCGGAATTCTAGTTTTTTGGCCGAAAAACAGAAAAAACTAGGAACGATCATGGCTGGGCGGTGACTACGGTTCCTTAGGTCTTATTTGATAGTCTGGAAAAATTTTAGGCGATAGGGGCCCGGAGACCCGGGACCACTCGGAAGGCGTAGGCTATAACACACAAAAATATGGGATCGTGCGAAATTCTAGTTGTTTGGCCGAAAAACACAAAAAATGAGGAACGATCATGGCGGGGCGAATACTATGGTTCCTTAGGTCGTATTTGATAATCCGGAAAAATTTTAGGCGATAGGGGTCCGGAGGTCCCGGGACCACTCGGAAGGTGTGGGCTATAACACACAAAAATATGGGAATCGCGCGAAATTCTAGTTGTTTGGCCGAAAAACGCAAAAAATAAGGAACGATCATGGCGGGGCGGATACTATGGTTCCTTAGGTTGTATTTGATTACCCGGAAAAATTTTAGGCAATCGGGGTCCGCGGCTCTTGGGACCACTCTGAATGTGTGGGTATAGCACACGAAAATATGAAAATCGCGCGAAATTCTAGTTTTTTGGCTGAAAAATGCAAAACACTAGGAACGATCATGGCGGGGCGGTGACTATGGTTCCTTAGGTCGTATTTGATAGTCCGGAAAATTTTTAGGCGATTCGGCTCCGGGGGCCCGACCCACTCGGAAGGCGTGGGCAATAGCACACAAAAATATGGTAATCGAGCGGAATTCTAGTTTTTTGGCCCAAAAATGCAATAAATGAGGAACGATCATGACGGGGCGGTGACTATAGTTCCTTAGGTCATATTTGATGGCCCGGAAAATTTTAGGCGACCGGGGTCCACGGCTCCCGGGACCACTCGGAAAGCGTAAGCTATATAGCACACTAAAATATGCAAATCGCGCAGAGTTCTAGTTTTTTGGCCGAAAAATGCAAAGCATTTGGAACGATCATGGTGGGGCGGTGACTATGGTACCTTAGGTCGTATTTGATAGTCCGAAAAAATTTTAGGCGATCGGGGTCCGCGGCTCCCCGGACCACTTGGAAGGCGTGGGTATAGCACACGAAAATATGGGAATCGGGCGTAATTCTAGTTTTTTGGCCGAAAAATGCAAAAAATGAGAAACGATGATGGCGGGGCGGTTACTATGGTTCCTTAGGTCGTATTTGACGGCCCGGAAAAATTTTAGGCGATCGGGGTCCGGGGCTCCCGGAACCACTTGGAAGGGTGGGCAATAGCACACAAAAACATTGTAATCGGGCGGAATTCTAGTTTTTTGGCCGAAAAACGCAACAAATGAGGAATGATCATGGTTGGGCGGTGACTATGGTTCCTTAGGTCGTATTTGATAGTCCGGAAAAATTTTAGGCGATAGGGGTCCGGAGTTCCCGGGTTCACTTGTAAGGCGTGAGCTATAGGACACGGAAATATGGGAATCGCGCGGAATTCTAGTTTTTTGGCCGAAAAACAGAAAAAACTAGGAACGATCATGGCTGGGCGGTGACTACGGTTCCTTAGGTCTTATTTGATAGTCTGGAAAAATTTTAGGCGATAGGGGCCCGGAGACCCGGGACCACTCGGAAGGCGTAGGCTATAACACACAAAAATATGGGATCGTGCGAAATTCTAGTTGTTTGGCCGAAAAACACAAAAAATGAGGAACGATCATGGCGGGGCGAATACTATGGTTCCTTAGGTCGTATTTGATAATCCGGAAAAATTTTAGGCGATAGGGGTCCGGAGGTCCCGGGACCACTCGGAAGGTGTGGGCTATAACACACAAAAATATGGGAATCGCGCGGAATTCTAGTTGTTTGGCCGAAAAACGCAAAAAATAAGGAACGATCATGGCGGGGCGGATACTATGGTTCCTTAGGTTGTATTTGATTACCCGGAAAAATTTTAGGCAATCGGGGTCCGCGGCTCTTGGGACCACTCGGAATGTGTGGGCATAGCACACGAAAATATGAAAATCGCGCGAAATTCTAGTTTTTTGGCTGAAAAACGCAAAACACTAGGAACGATCATGGCAGGGCGGTGAGTATGGTTCCTTAGGTCGTATTTGATAGTCCGGAAAATTTTTAGGCGATCCGGCTCCGGGGGCCCGACCCACTCGGAAGGCGTGGGCGATAGCACACAAAAATATGGGAATCGGGCGGAATTCTAGTTCTTTGGCCAAAAAATGGAAAAAATGAGGAACGATCATGGCGAGGCGGTGGCTATGGTTCCTTAGGTCTTAATTGATGGCCCGAAAATTTTTTAGGCGATCCGAGACCGGCGGCCCGGCCCACTCGGAAGGCGTGGGCAATAGCACACAAAAATATGGTAATCGAGCGGAATTCTAGTTTTATGTCCGAAAAACGCAATAAATGAGGAACGATCATGATGGGGCGGTGACTATGGTTCCTTAGGTCATATTTGATGGCCCGAAAAATTTTAGGCGATCGGGATCCACGGCTCCCGGGACCACTCGGAAAGCGTAAGCTATATAGCACACTAAAATATGAAAATCGCGCGGAGTTCTAGTTTTTTGGCCGAAAAATGCAAAGCATTTGGAACGATCATGGTGGGGCGGTGACTATGGTACCTTAGGTCGTATTTGATAGTCCGGAAAAATATTAGGCAATCGGGGTCCACGGCTCCCCGGACCACTTGGAAGGCGTGGGTATAGCACACAAAAATATGGGAATCGGGCGTAATTCTAGTTTTTTGGCCGAAAAATGCAAAAAATGAGAAACGATGATGGCGGGGCGGTTACTATGGTTCCTTAGGTCGTATTTGACGGCCCGGAAAAATATTTTGGCGATCGGGGTCCGGATGTCCCGGAACCACTTGGAAGGGTGGGCAATAGCACACAAAAACATTGTAATCGGGCGGAATTCTAGTTTTTTGGTCGAAAAATGCAACAAATGAGGAATGATCATGGCTGGGCGGTGACTATGGTTCCTTAGGTCTTATTTGATAGTCCGGAAAAATTTTAGGCGATAGGGGTCCGGAGAACCGGGACCACTCGGAAGGCGTGGGCTATAACACACATAAATATGGGATCGTGCGGAATTCTAGTTGTTTGGCCGAAAAACACAAAAAATGAGGAACGATCATGGCGGGGCCAGTACTATGGTTCCTTAAGGTCGTATTTGATAGTCCGGAAAAATTTTAGGAGATAGGGGTCCGGAGGTCCCGGTACCACTCGGAAGGTGTGGGCTATAACACACAAAAATATGGGAATCGCGAGGAATTCTAGTTGTTTGGCCGAAAAACGCAAAAAAATAAGGAACGATCATGGCGGGGCGGATACTATGGTTCCTTAGGTCGTATTTGATTGCCCGGAAAAATTTTAGGCGATCGGGGTCCGCGGCTCTTGGGACCACTCGGAATGCGTGGGTATAGCACACGAAAATATGGGAATCGGGCGAAATTCTAGGTCTTTTTTAGTAACATTCAAAAAATTTGGAAAGATCTTGGCAGGGCGGTGACTATGGTTCCTTTGGTCTTATTTGATAGTCCGGAAAAATATTAGGCGATAGGGGTCCGGAGGTCCCGGGACCACTCGGAAGGCGTGGGCTATAACACACAAAAATATGGGAATCGCGCGGAATTCTAGTTGTTTTGCCGAAAAACGCAAAAAATGAGGAACGATCATGGCGGGGCGTATACTATGGTTCCTTAGGTCGTATTTGATAGTCCGGAAAAATTTTAGGCGATAGGGGTCAGGAGGTCCTGGGACCACTCGGAAGGCGTGGGCTATAACACACAAAAATATGGAAATCGTGCGGAATTCTAGTTGTTTGGCCGAAAAATGCAAAACATGAGGAACGATCATGGCGGGGTGGTTACTATGGTTCCTTAGGTCGTATTTGATGGCCCGGAAAATTTTTAGGCGATCGGGGTTCGGGGTTCCCGGGACCCCTTGGAAGGCGTGGGCTAAAGCACACGAAAATATGGAAATCGCGCGAAATTCTAGTTTTTTGGCAGAAAAACGCAAAAGACTAGGAACGATCATGGCGGGGCGGTGACTATGGTTCCTTAGGTCATATTTGATAGTCCGGAAATTATTAGGCGATCCGGCTCCGGGGGGCCCGACCCACTCGGAAGGCGTGGGCGATAGCACACAAAAATATGGGAATCGGGCAGAATTCTAGTTCTTTGGCCAAAAAATGCAAAAAATGAGGAACGATCATGGCGAGGCGGTGACTATGGTTCCTTAGGTCTTAATTGATGGCCCGAAAATTTTTTAGGCGAACCAAAACCGGCGGGCCGGCACACTCGGAAGGCATGGGCAATAGCACATAAAAATATGGTAATCGAGCGGAATTCTAGTTTTTTGGCCGAAAAACGTAATAAATAAGGAACGATCATGGCGGGGCGGTAACTATGGTTCCTTAGGTCATATTTGATGGCCCAGAAAATTTTAGGCGATCGGGGTCCACGGCTCCCGGGACCACTCGGAAGGCGTAAGCTATAGCACACTAAAATATACAAATCGCGCGGAGTTCTAGTTTTTTGGCCGAAAAATGCAAAGCATTTGGAACGATCATGGTGGGGCGGTGACTATGGTACCTTAGGTCATATATGATAGTCCAGAAAAATTTTAGGCGATCGGGGTCCACGGCTCCACGGACCACTTGGAAGGCGTGGGTATAGCACACGAAAATATGGGATCGCGCGGAATTCTAGTTGTTTGGCCGAAAAACTCAAAAAATGAGGAACGATCATGGCGGGGCGGATACTATGGTTCCTTAGGTCGTATTTGATAGTCCGGAAAAATTTTAGGCGATAGGGATCCGGAGGTCCCGGGACCACTCGGAAGGTGTGGGCTATAACACACAAAAATATGGGAATCGCGCGGAATTCTAGTTGTTTGGCCGAAAAATGCAAAAAATTAGGAACGATCATGGCGGGGCGGATACTATAGTTCCTTAGGTCGTATTTGATAGCCCGGAAAATTTTTAGGCGATCAGGGTCCGCGGCTCTTGGGACCACTCAGAATGCGTGGGTATAGCACACGAAAAAATGGGAATCGGGCGAAATTCTAGGTCTTTTTCAGTAACATGCAAAAAATGTGGAAAGATCTTGGCAGGGCGGTGACTATGGTTCCTTTGGTCTTATTTGATAGTCCGGAAAAATATTAGGCGATAGGGGTCCGGAGGTCCCGGGACCACTCGGAAGGCGTGGGCTATAACACACAAAAATATGGGAATCGCGCGGAATTCTAGTTGTTTGGCCGAAAAATGCAAAAAATGAGGAACGATCATGGCGGGGCGGATACTATGGTTCCTTAGGTTGTATTAGATAGTCCGTAAAAATTTTAGGCGATAGGGATCAGGAGGTCCCGGGACCACTCGGAAGGCGTGGGATATAACACACAAAAATATGGGAATCGCGCGGAATTCTAGTTGTTTGGCCGAAAAATGCAAAAAATGTTGAACGATCATGGCGGGGCGGATACTATGGTTCCTTAGGTCGTATTTGATAGTCCGGAAAAATTTTAGGCGATAGGGGTCAATAGGTCCCGGGACCACTCGGAAGGCGTGGGATATAACACACAAAAATATGGGAATCGCGCGGAATTCTAGTTGTTTTGCCGAAAAATGCAGTATATGAGGAACGATCATGGCGGGGTGGTTACTATGGTTCCTTAGGTTGTATTTGATGGCCCGAAAAATTTTTAGGCGATCGGGGTTCGGGGTTCCCGGGAGCCCTTTGAAGGCGTGGGCTATAACACACAAAAATATGGGAATCGGGCGTAATTCTAGTTTTTTGGCCGAAAAATGCAAAAACTGAGAAACAATGATGGCGGGGCGGTTACTATGGTTCCTTAGGTCGTATTTGACGGCCCATAAAAATTTTAGGCGATCGGGGTCCAGGGGTCCCGGAACCACTTGGAAGGGTGGGCAATAGCACACAAAAATATTGTAATCGGGCGGAATTCTAGTTTTTTGGCCGAAAAACACAACAAATGACGAATGATCATGGCTGGGCGGTGACTATGGTTCCTTAGGTCATATTTGATAGTCCGGTAAAATTTAAGGCGATAGGGGTCCGGAGTTCCCAGGTTCACTTGGAAGGCGTGGGCTATAGGACACGAAAATATGGGAATCGCGCGGAATTCTAGTTTTTTGGCCGAAAAACGGAAAAAACTAGGAACGATCATGGCTGGGCGGTGACTATGGTTCCTTAGGTCTTATTTGATAGTCCGGAAAAATTTTAGGCGATAGGGGTCCGGAGACCCGGGACCACTCGGAAGGCGTGGGCTATAACACACAAAAATATGGGATCGCGCGGAATTCTAGTTGTTTGGCCGAAAAACGCAAAAAATGAGGAACGATCATGGCAGGGTGGTTACTATGGTTCCTTAGGTCGTATTTGATGGCTCGGAAAATTTTTAGGCGATCGGGGTTCGGGGTTCCCGGGACCCCTTGGAAGGCGTGGGCACACGAAAATATGGAAATCGCGCGAAATTCTAGTTTTATGGCTGAAAAACGCAAAAGACTAGGAACGATCATGGCGGGGCGGTGACTATGGTTCCTTAGGTCGTATTTGATAGTCCGGAAAATTGTTAGGCGATCCGGCTCCGGGGGGCCCGACCCACTCGGAAGGCATGGGCGATAGCACACAAAAATATGGGAATCGGGCGGAATTCTAGTTTTTTGGCCAAAAACACAATAAATGAGGAACGATCATGGCGGGGCGGTGACTATGGTTCCTTAGGTCATATTTGATGGCCCGGAAAATTTTAGGCGATCGGGATCCACGGCTTCCAGGACCACTCGGAAGGCGTAAGCTATAGCACAATAAAATATGCAAATCGCGCGGAGTTCTAGTTTTTTGGCCGAAAAATGCAAAGCATTAGGAACAATCATGGTGGGGCGGTGACTATGGTACCTTAGTTCGTATTTGATAGTCCGGAAAAATTTTAGGCGATCGGGGTCCGCGGCTCCCCGGACCACTTGGAAGGCGTGGGTATAGAACACGAAAATATGGGAATCAAGCGTAATACTAGTTTTTTGGCCGAAAAATGCAAAAAGTGAGAAACGATGATGGCGGAGCGGTTACTATGGTTCCTTAGGTCGTATTTGACGGCCCGAAAAATTTTTACGCGATCGGGGTCTGGGGGTCCCGGAACCACTTGGAAGGGTGGGCAATAGCACATAAAAATAATGTAATCGGGCGGAATTCTAGTTTTTTGGCCGAAAAATGCAACAAATGAGGAATGATCATGGCTGGGTAGTGACTATGGTTCCTTAGGTCGTATTTGATAGTCCGAAAAATTTTTAGGCGATAGGGGTCCGGAGTTCCCGGATTCACTTGGAAGGCGTGGGCTATAGGACACGAAAATATGGGAATCGCGCGGAATTCTAGTTTTTTGGCCGAAAAACAGAAAAAACTAGGAACGATCATGGCTTGGTGGTGACTATGGTTCCTTAGGTCTTATTTGATAGTCCGGAAAAATTTTAGGCGATACGGGTCCGGAGCCCCTGGACCACTCGGAAGGCGTGGGCTATAACACACAAAAATATGGGATCGCGCGGAATTCTAGTTGTTTTGCCGAAAAACACAAAAAATGAGGAACGATCATGGCGGGGCGGATACTATGGTTCCTTAGGTCGTATTTGATTGTCCGGACAAATTTTAGGCGATAGGTGTCTGGAGGTCCCGGGACCACTCGGAAGGTGTGGGCTATAACACACACAAATATGGGAATCGCGCGGAATTCTAGTTGTTTGGCCGAAAAACGCAAAAAATAAGGAACGATCATGGCGGGGCGAATACTATAGTTCCTTAGGTCGTATTTGATTGCCCGGAAAAATTTTAGGCGATCGGGGTCCGTGGCTCTTGGGACCAATCGGAATGCGTGGGTATAGCACACGAAAAATGGGAATCGGGTGAAATTCTAGGTCTTTTTCAGTAACATGCAAAAAATGTGGAAAGGTCTTGGCAGGGCGGTGACTATGGTTCCTTTGGTCTTATTTGATAGTCCGGAAAAATATTAGGCGATAGGGGTCCGGAGGTCCCAGGACCACTCGGAAGGCGTAGGATATAACACACAAAAATATGGGAATCGCGCGGAATTCTAGTTGTTTGGCCGAAAAACGCAAAAACTGAGGAACTATCATGGCGGGGTGGTTACTATGGTTCCTTAGGTCGTATTTGATGGCCCGAAAAATTTTTAGGCGATGGGGGTTCGGGGTTCCCGGGACCCCTTGGAAGGCGTGGGCTAAAGTACACGAAAATATGGAAATCGCGCGAAATTCTAGTTTTTTGGCTGAAAAACGCAAAAGACTAGGAACGATCATGGTGGGGCGGTGACTATGGTTCCTTAGGTCGTATTTGATAGTCCAAAAAATTTTTAGGCGATCCGGCTCCGGGGGCCCGACCCACTCGGAAGGCGTGGGCGATAGCACACACAAATATGAGAATCAGGCGGAATTCTAGTTTTTGGCCCAAAAATGCAAAAAATGAGGAACGATCATGGCGAGGCGGTGACTATGGTTCCTTAGGTCTTAATTGATGGCCTGAATTTTTTTTAGGCGATGCGAGACCGGCGGCCCGGCCCACTCGGAAGGCGTGGGCAATAGCACACAAAAATATGGTAATCGAGCGGAATTCTAGTTTTTTGGCCGAAAAACGCAATAAATGAGGAACGATCATGGCAGGGCGGTGACTATGGTTCCTTAGGTCATATTTGATGGCCTGGAAAATTTTAGGCGCTCGGGGTCCACGGCTCCCGGGACCACTCGGAATGCGTAAGCTATAGCACACAAAAATATGCAAATCGCGCGGAGTTCTAGTTTTTTTGGCCGAAAAATGCAAAGCATTTGGAACGATCATGGTGGGGCAGTGACTATGGTACCTTAGGTCGTATTTGATAGTCCGGAAAAATTTTAGGCGATCGGGGTCCGCGGCTCCCCGGACCACTTGGAAGGCGTGGGTATAGCACACGAAAATATGGGAATCGGGCGTAATTCTAGTTCCTTAGGTCATATTTGACGGCCCGGAAAAATTTTAAGCGATCGGGGTCCGGGTGTCCCGGAACCACTTGGAAGGGTGGGCTATAGGACACGAAAATATGGGAATCGCGCAGAATTCTAGTTTTTTGGGCGAAAAATAGAAAAAACTAGGAACGATCTTGGCTGGGCGGTGACTATGGTTCCTTAGTTCTTATTTAATAGTCCGGAAAAAATTTAGGCGATAGGGGTCCGGAGACCCGGGACCACTCGGAAGGTGTGGTCTATAACGCGCAAAAATATGGGATAGCGCGGAATTCTAGTTGTTTGGCCGAAAAACACAAAAAATGAGGAACGATCATGGCGGGGTGGATACTATGGTTCCTTAGGTCGTATTTGATTGTCCGGAAAAATTTTAGGCGATAGGGGTCCGGAGGTCCCGGGACCACTCGGAAGGTGTGGGCTATAACACACAAAAATATGACAATCGCGCAGAATTCTAGTTGTTTGGCCGAAAAATTCAAAAAATAAGGAACGATCATGGCGGGACGGATAATATAGTTCATTAGGTCGTATTTTATAGTCCGGAAAAATTTTAGGCGATCGGGGTCAGCGGCTCCCCGGACCACTTGGAAGGCGTGGGTATAGCACACGAAAATATGGGAATCGGGCGTAATTCTAGTTTTTTGGCCGAAAAATGCAAAAAATGAGAAATGATGATGGCGGGGAGGTTACTATGGTTCCTTAGGTCGTATTTGACGGCCCGAAAAAATTTTAAGCGATCGGGGTCTGGGTGTGCCGGAACCACTTGGAAGCGTGGGCAATAGCAAACAAAACAATTGTAATCGGGCGGAATTCTAGTTTTTTGGCCGAATAACGCAACAAATGAGGAATGATCATGGCTGGGCGGTGACTATGGTTCCTTAGGTCGTATTTGATAGTCCGAAAAATTTTTAGGCGATAGGGGTCCGGAGTTCCCGGGTTCACTTGGAAGGCGTGGGCTATAGGACACGAAAATATGGGAATCGCGCGGAATTCTAGTTTTTTGGCCGAAAAACAGAAAAAACTAGGAACGATCATGGCTGGGCGGTGACTATGGTTCCTTAGGTCTTATTTGATAGTCCGGAAAAAAATTAGGCGATAGGGGTCCGGAGACCCGGGACCACTCGGAAGGCGTGGGCTATAACACACAAAAATATGGGATCACGCGGAATTATAGTTGTTTGGCCGAAAAACACAAAATATGATGAACGATCATGGCGGGGCGGATACTGTAGTTCCTTAGGTCGTATTTGATAGTCCGAAAAAATTTTAGGCGATAGGGGTCCGGAGGTCCCGGGACCACTCGGAAGGTGTGGGCTATAACACACAAAAATATGGCAATCGCGCGGAATTCTAGTTGTTTGGCCAAAAAATAAGGAACGATCATGGCGGGACGGATACTATGGTTCCTTAGGTCGTATTTGATTGCCCGAAAAAATTTTAGGCGATCGGGGTCCGCGGCTCTTGGGACCACTCGGAATGCGTGGGTATAGCACACGAAAATATAGGAATCGGGCCAAATTCTAGGTCTTTTTTAGTAACATGCAAAAAATGTGAAAAGATCTTGACAGGGCGGTGACTATGGTTCCTTTGGTCTTATTTGATAGTCCGGAAAAATATTAGGCGATAGGGGTCCGGAGGTCCCGGACCACTCGGAAGGCGTGGGCTATAACACACAAAAATATGGGAATCGCGCGGAATTCTAGTTGTTTGGCCGAAAAACGCAAAAAATGAGGAACGATCATGGCGGGGCGGATACTATGGTTCCTTAGGTCGTATTTGATAGTCCGAAAAACTTTTAGGCGATAGGGGTCAGGAGGTCCCGGGACCACTCGGAAGGCGTGGGCTATAACACACAAAAATATGGGAATCGCGCGGAATTCTATTTGTTTGGCCGAAAAACGCAAAAATGAGGAACGATCATGGCGGGGTGATTACTTTGGTTCCTTAGGTCGTATTTTATGGCCCGTAAAATATTTAGGCGATCGGGGTTCGGGGTTCCCGGGACCCCTTGGAAGGCGTGGGCTAAAGCACACAAAAATATGGAAATCGCGCGAAATTCTAGTTTTTTGGCTGAAAAATGCAAAAGACTAGGAACGATCATGGAGGGGCGGTGACTATGGTTCCTTAGGCCGTATTTTATAGTCCAGAAAATTTTTAGGCGATCCGGCTCCTGGGGGCCCGACCCACTCGGAAGGCGTGGGCGATAGCACACAAAAATATGGGAATCGGGCGGAATTCTAGTTTTTTTGGCCAAAAAATGCAAAAAATGAGGAACGATCATGGCCAGGCGGTGACTATAGTTCCTTAGGTCTTAATTGATGGCCCGAAAATTTTTTAGGTGATCCGAGACCGGTGGCCCGGCCCACTCGGAAGGCGTGGGCAATAACACACAAAAATATGGTAATCGAGCGGAATTCTAGTTTTTTGGCCGAAAAACGCAATAAATGAGGAACGATCATGGCGGGGAGGTGACTATGGTTCCTTAGGTCGTATTTGATGGCCCGGAAATATTTTAGGCGATCAGGGTCCACGGCTCCCGGGACCACTCGGAAGGTGTAAGCTATAACACACTCAAATATGCAAATCGCGCGGAGTTCTATTTTTTTGGCCGAAAAATGCAAAGCATTTCGAACGATCATGGAGGGGCGGTGACTATGGTACCTTAGGTCGTATTTGATAGTCCGGAAAACTTTTAGGCGAAAGGGGTCCGCGGCTCCCCGGACCACTTGGAAGGCGTGGGTATTGCACATGAAAATATGGGAATCGGGCGTAATTCTAGTTTCTTGGTCGAAAAATGCAAAAAATGAGAAACGATGATGGCGGGGAGGTTACTATGGTTCCTTAGGTCGTATTTGACGGCCCGGAAAAATTTTAGGCGATCGGGGTCCGGAGATCCCGGAACCACTTGGAAGGATGGGCAATAGCACACAAAAAAATTGTAATCGGGCGGAAATCTAGTTTTTTGGCCGAAAAACGCAACAAATGAGGAATGATCATGGCTGGGCGGTGACTATGGTTCCTTAGGTCATATTTGATAGTCCGGAAAAATTTTAGGCGATAGGGGTCCGGAGTTCCCGTGTTCATTTGGAAGGCGTGGGCTATAGGACACGAAAATATGGGAATCGCGCGGAATTCTAGTTTTTTGGCCGAAAAACAGAAAACACTAGGAACGATCATGGCTGGGCGGTGACTATGGTTCCTTAGGTCTTATTTGATAGTCCGAAAAACTTTTAGGCGATAGGGGTCCGGAGACCCGGGACCACTCGGAAGGCGTGGGCTATAACACACAAAAATATGGGATCGCGCGGAATTCTAGTTGTTTGGCCGAAAAACACAAAAAATGAGGAACGATCATTGCGGGGCGGATACTATGGTTCCTTAGGTTGTATTTGATAGTCCGGAAAAATTTTAGGCGATAGGGGTCCGGAGGTCCCGGGACCACTCGGAAGGTGTGGGCTATATAACACTCAAAAATATGGGAATCGCGCGGAATTCTAGTTGTTTGGCCGAAAAACGCAATAAATAAGGAACGATCATGGCGGGGCGGATACTATGGTTCCTTAGGTCGTTTTTGATTGCCCGGAAATTTTTTAGGCGATCGGGGTCCGCGGCTCTTGGGACCACTCGGAATGCGTGGGTATAGCACACGAAAATATGGGAATCGGGCGAAATTCTAAGTCTTTTTCAGTAACATGCAAAAAATGTGGAAAGATCTTGATAGGGCGGTGACTATGGTTCCTTTGGTCTTATTTGATAGTCCGGAAAAATATTAGGCGATAGGGGTCCGGAGGTCCCGGGAACACTCGGAAGGCGTGGGCTATAACACACAAAAATATGGGAATCGCGCGGAATTCTAGTTGTTTGGCCGAAAAACGCAAAAAATGAGGAACGCTCATGGTGGGGCGGATACTATGGTTCCATAGGTCGTATTTGATAGTCCGGAAAATTTTTAGGCGATAGGGGTCAGGAGGACCCGGGACCACTCGGAAGGCATGGGCTATAACACACAAAAATATGGGAATCGCGCTGAATTCTAGTTGTTTGGCCGAAAAACGCAAAAATGAGGAACGATCATGGCGGGGTGGTTACTATGGTTCCTTAGGTCATATTTGATGGCCCGAAAAAATATAGGCGATCGGGGTCCACGGCTCCCGGGACCACTCGGAAGGCGTAAGCTATAGCACACTAAAATATGCAAATTGCGCGGAGTTCTAGTTTTTTGGCCGAAAAATGCAAAGCATTTAGAACGATCATGGCGGGGCGGTGACTATGGTACCTTAGGTCGTATTTGATAGTCCGGAAAATATTTAGGCGATCGGGGTCCGCGGCTCCCCGGACCACTTGGAAGGCGTGGGTATAGCACACAAAAATATGGGAATCGGGCGTAATTCTAGGTCTTTTTCAGTAACATGCAAAAAATATGGAAAGATCTTGACAGGGCGGTGACTATGGTTCCTTTGGTCTTATTTGATAGTCCAGAAAAATATTAGGCGATAGGGGTCCGGAGGTCCCGGGACCACTCGGAAGGCGTAGGCTATAACACACAAAAATATGGGAATCGCGCGGAATTCTAGTTGTTTGGCCGAAAAACGCAAAAAATGAGGAACGATCATGGCGGGGCGGATACTATGGTTCCTTAGGTCGTATTTGATAGTCCGGAAAAATATTAGGCGATAGGGGTCAGGAGGTCCCGGGACCACTCGGAAGGCGTGGGCTATAACACACAAAAATATGGGAATCGCGCGGAATTCTAGTTGTTTGGCCGAAAAACGCAAAAATAAGGAACGATCATGGCGGGGCGGATACTATGGTTCCTTAGGTCGTATTTGATAGTCCGGAAAAATTTTAGGCGATAGGGGTCCGGAGGTCCCGGGACCACTCGGAAGGTGTGGGCTATATAACACACAAAAATATGGGAATCGCACGGAATTCTAGTTGTTTGGCCGAAAAACGCAAAAAATAAGGAACGATCATGGCGGGGCGGATACTATGGTTCCTTAGGTCGTTTTTGATTGCCCGGAAATTTTTTAGGCTATCGGGGTCCGCGGCTCTTGGGACCACTCGGAATGCGTGGGTATAGCGCACGAAAATATAGAAATCGGGCGAAATTCTAGGTCTTTTTCAGTAACATGCAAAAAATGTGGAAAGATCTTGACAGGGCGGTGACTATGGTTCCTTTGGTCTTATTTGATAGTCCGGAAAAATATTAGGCGATAGGGGTCCGGAGGTCCCGGGAACACTCGGAAGGCATGGGCTATAACACACTAAAATATGGGAATCGCGCGGAATTCTAGTTGTTTGGCCGAAAAACGCAACAAATGAGGAATGACCATGGCTGGGCGGTGACTATGGTTCCTTAGGTCATATTTGATAGTCCGGAAAATTTTTAGGCGATAGGGGTCCGGAGTTCCCGGGTTCATTTGGAAGGCGTGGGCTATAGGACACGAAAATATGGGAATCGCGCGGAATTCTAGTTTTTTGGCCGAAAAATAGAAAAAACTAGGAACGATCATGGCGGGGCGGTGACTATGGTTCCTTAGGTCTTATTTGATAATCCGAAAAAATTTTAGGCGATAGGGGTCCGGAGACCCGGGACCACTCGGAAGGCGTGGGCTATAACACACAAAAATATGGGATCGCGCGGAATTCTAGTTGTTTGGCCGAAAAACACAAAAAATGAGGACCGATCATTGCGGGGCGGATACTATGGGTCCTTAGGACGTATTTGATAGTCCGGAAAAATTTTAGGCGATAGGGGTCCGGAGGTCCCGGGGCCACTCGGAAGGTGTGGGCTATATAACACACAAAAATATGGGAATCGCGCGGAATTCTAGTTGTTTGGCCGAAAAACGCAAAAAATAAGGAACGATCATGGCGGGGCGGATACTATGGTTCCTTAGGTCGTTTTTGATTGCCCGGAAATTTTTTAGCCGATCGGGGTCCGCGGCTCTTGGGACCACTCGGAATGCGTGGGTATAGCACACGAAAATATGGGAATCGGGCGAAATTCTAGGTCTTTTTCAGTAACATGCAAAAAATGTGGAAAGATCTTGATAGGGCGGTGACTATGGTTCCTTTGGTCTTATTTGATAGTCCGGAAAAATATTAGGCGATAGGGGTCCGGAGGTCCCGGGAACACTCGGAAGGCGTGGGCTATAACACACAAAAATATGGGAATCGCGCGGAATTCTAGTTGTTTGGCCGAAAAACGCAAAAAATGAGGAATGCTCATGGTGGGGCGGATACTATGGTTCCTTAGGTCGTATTTGATAGTCCGAAAAATTTTTAGGCGATAGGGTTCAGGAGGACCCGAGACCACTCGGAAGGCATGGGCTATAACACACAAAAATATGGGAATCGCGCTGAATTCTAGTTGTTTGGCCGAAAAATGCAAAAATAAGGAACGATCATGGCGGGGTGGTTACTATGGTTCCTTAGGTCATATTTGATGGCCAGGAAAAATTTAGGCGATCGGAGTCCACGGCTCCCGGGACCACTCGGAAGGCGTAAGCTATAGCACACAAAAATATGCAAATCGCGCGGAGTTCTAGTTTTTTGGCCGAAAAATGCAAAGCATTTAAAACGATCATGGCGGGGCGGTGACTATGGTACCTTAGGTCGTATTTGATAGTCCGGAAAATTTTTAGGCGATCGGGGTCCGCGGCTCCCCGGACCACTTGGAAGGCGTGGGTATAGCACACAAAAATATGGGAATCGGGCGTAATTCTAGGTCTTTTTCAGTAACATGCAAAAAATATGGAAAGATCTTGACAGG